>NC_090320.1:77318896-77625494 GCF_040869045.1 Eurosta solidaginis
TTACAAAAAACTAATGAACATGCAAATGAATGAAGGTGAGGACATGCAAAAGCATCTAAATGAATTTAGCAACGTAGCAGACAAATTGGCAGAAATGGATACACCACTTCTATATGAATTGTTGGTAATTATGTTTTTGTCCAGTTTGCCTAAAAGCTTTGATCATTTTGTGATAGCTATGGAAACGAGAGACAGTCTTCCCAATTTTAGTTTTGTGACCTCTAAAGTCATTGAGGAAAGTGAACGTAAACGAGAAAAATCAGGTGATGCTAGCGGCATTCAAGTATATGCACAGGTGCATACAAATAAAAGCAGCAACAACACGAAAACAACAAAGGCAGAAAAGATTTGAAGTGCTTTACTTGCGGGCGTACAGGCCATTTCGCGGGAAAATGCCGATATAAAGAAAAGAAAAAAGTCCTTCACAGAGAGCAAAAGTCATTTACAATGTTAGCAGCAACAAATACATCGGTCATCAATTGTAATACTTAGTGCGTGGATAGTGGAGCTACAGCACATATGAGCAGAGATCGGGCGATGTTCACGAAATTTGAAGAACATACAGAGAGAGTAACACTGACTGGTGGTAAATATATATATTCGGAAGGAATAGGTGAAGTGGAGATAAAAACTGCCGAGGGTGATATATTATTAAAAGATGTTTTGTACATACCTGGCATGGGAGGTAATTTTGTATCAGTAAGCAAAGCTGTACAAAAGGGGTTTCGTGTTAAATTTTCGCAAATGCAAGCAGTCGTTTGTGACAAGTATGGCCAATCAATATTAAAAGCAAGACAAAGCGGTGGTCTATTTTTAATTGATGATATAAAAAATAAGTGTTTTAGTTTAAATAGTAGCGATTGTGTACAATGGCACGCAAGATATGGGCATTTAAATTATGCAAGCTTACAAGAGCTAGCCTCAAAGAAGATGGTTCTTGGGTTAGAAAACATGAAATTCATAAAAGGTGAAAGTTGTATAGCATGTATGAAATGTAAAATCACCACACAACCGTTTCCACATAATTCTACTGAGCGCGCTAAAGATTTGCTCGATATTATTCATACGGATGTTTGTGGCCCCTTTAGAACTAATTCGTTGGTTGGTGCTAGGTACTTCGTAACGTTCATTGACGACAAATCTCGCAGAATATTTATATATTTTATTAAGACCAAAGATGAAGTTTATGAAAAATTCATTGTATTTAAAAACTTAGTTGAAAGACAAACTGGGAAGAAGATAAAGATAGTGCGAAGCGACAACGGTTTGGAGTACGTGAATAAGAATTTTGAGAACTTGTTTAAGCACTGTGGTATAAAGAGGCAGCTCACCGTTCCATATTCCCCACGGCAAAATGGGGTGGCGGAGCGGATGAACTGAACAATTGTTGAGATGGCGAGAACGATGATGACGTATGCGAATGCTTCTGAAATGCTATGGGCAGAAGCGATGGCAACAGCAGTGTATATAAGAAACCGTTCGCCAACGAAAGCGTTGAGCGACATGACACCGTACGAGGTGTGGACGGGTAGAAAGCCATCGGTAAGTCACTTAAGAGTATTTGGTTCGACAGCGGTTTGCTTGGATAAGACTGAGAAAAACAAATTACTGGCCAAAGGCAAAGAATATAAGATGGTAGGCTACTCACTTACGGCGAAAGCCTATCGGCTATACGGCCAGCAGGGTCGAAGAATAATCGAGGCACGCGATGTTAGGTTCGCTGAATTAGTAAACAATAATGATAATTCTGCCATAGATTTGGTGGACGATATACAACCATACGTATTTAATAATGATTCAGAAGAGCAAGATGATGAGGGCCTTTCAAATCAAAAGCGTGCTCGCGAGGATGATGATGACTGTGTTAGAATGCAAAAGCGTGGTCGCGGAAATTGTTAGTTTGATAATAATGACGAAATTGTAGTTGAGGAGGAGCCGCATACACGCTGTGGTCGTGGCAGGCCTAAGTTAGAACGCACTGGTTTGCGCGGTAGGCCAAAGAAAATAAGAAGCTGTTATGCCTTTATGCTAGGCGGGAGTGCAATATCATGGCAGTCTAAAAAACAGCAGACAGTAGCACTAAGCAGCACAGAGGCCGAATATGTTGCACTTACAGAAGGCGTAAAAGAGGCGATATTTCTCCGTAACCTAATGAATGAAATTGGACGTAAGCAAGAGGTACCAATAATTATCTTCGGCGATAATTTAGGTGCGCAGCATTTGTCCAAAAACCAAACGTTTCATGGTAGAAGTAAACACATCGACATCAAGCACCACTTCATTAGAGATATAATAAAGCACGGTGATATTGAGATCAAATTTGTTCCTACTAATGAAATGATTGCTGACGTTCTAACGAAAAATTTGAGTAAAGAAAAACATTTGAGATTTTCAAAACGCTTGGGATAAAACGAGGACCAGTAACTTAACCAAAACATTCACGTTGAGGAGGAGTGTTAATAATATTCATTGATATGGCAACGCTAATATTTTGCTCGTTAGTCTCTAAGCCCGTTATATACTTGATATATGAACACATACATGATATTTTTTTACATCTTTGTATTTAGTCGCATTATATTCATTAAACGTAATACATTAAACTAAAAGCTCGTGTCGTTAATATATCTCTTGGTGTTCCTCCAACAACCTCACTTTGCATGAGTTTGATTAAAATTTAAAAAAGTTGTCTCTATTTTCTTATTATAATTTGTCTAATAATGAATTTATATGTTAAAAGTGTCAGAAAACAAGGGGGAATATACATATATATTTTTATATTGTTAAATTTCTGCACGTTTATCTTGAAAGAAATACCGGAGAAATGCAAAAGAACGAGACTACAAAGAAATTTTTGAATATAACATCTTTGAGCATTTGTAAAGCTAAAAATTTAATTTTTTACTTAAAAATAAATATTCTAACCCTGCCAGAATTTCCTATCGTCGAAATCAGTAATAACATACGGTATTTTCTTTTTTTGAAAATCATCTTCGATCATATTGCTTTACTTTTGAAATCTTATCCGTTTTCGGGAAGACTGGTCCGCCAAAGCGGGAACAGGGACCATTTAAATAGAAATTGAAGCTACTGAGTTGAAACGACTAAAAGTGGCGACGAAGATACTTTTTCTGTATCGCAAAGAAATGGATTCATTAGAATATTCTTTATATTTTGAATACGATAATTTAAGCATGCACAGAAAAGTTGCATTCCTAACGTCTTCAAAAACAGTCATAACACAAAATCAGGCAGAATTTATTTCCCAGAAGCATAACAATCACAAAATTTTAACAGACTAAATTTAGAAAAGCTTGACTAAAGTTATATGGTTGAATACTGAGGCAAATAAGGAATTACCAAAGACATTAAAGTCTTCATTCACCTCTCCCTTCCTACTTTCTGAGCCGGAGAGTGTTCAATCATTCTCACAGCTTGACCTAGTCAGCAAAGCCTTAAAGCTTTTGTTCATTTCATCGTTGACTACACATCTAATCATTAATCCTCCTTCGACGCACACCGTTAGCATCACGGACAGAACCGTAAGAGCTTTGCACTTTCTAAAGACTGTCGCACCTTTTGTCAACACCGTCCATGATTCTGAGGCATACATCAAGACATTTCAAAGTACGATTTCTTGGCAAGAGTGATTTTTCGTTTGAATATTTTTTTGCAATTCGAAAAACTATTTTCAAAATTTGCGAGCTTAAAGTAAGATTACTCTGACCGTGACTTGATTTTTAAAAAGGCTTTAAGCTTTTGTCGTCCTTTTTTGTGAATAATTAACCACGGCCTTTTTTTGTATTTTTTGTTTGTTTTTGTTCTTATAAGTGGCGGAGTGCTATATTTTTGTAAACTTTACTCTCTAAAGTTTTTAATAAAGTAACCAATTTTCGAAACTTTTGAAAATACGTATAAATTTTTTATTACAGACAACATTCCCTGGAGATGTGGAGATTACTAGCGATTTCCATAATCGCTGTAATGGTGATGAATTGTGAAGGTGATACACAAGTTAGAACGAAAAGCAGACCTAAAATTAAACTAAAATATTCTATTCCATTAGCACGCGCTCAAAAACGTTATGCAACCGAATATACAAGTAGCAACGGTGGCAACTATGCAAGCGCTGGCACAGGCAACGCAGCCAGCTATGGCGGCGGATTTGATGACTACGACTATGGCTACGCTCCCGATTATGGCTTTATAGATCCACTTTTGTTTCATCAGCAGTTAACAGAGCAAATTTTGGCAAATCATGCGGCACAAAATCAGTGAGTAATTAATTATTTTTATTCTTACATAATTTAGTACATATTTTGACTATTTACATTGGTTGGTGCATATCTACACTAGGTCGGGTCAATTTGCATGAACCCATTTTTTCGACGTTGTTCCTAGCATGTTCGCATAATTGTAAAGATATTCTATATTCCCAGGCGTGTTAATCGTAACACTCTCGTAAACATTCCGTTTCCAGCTTTTATTTATAATCATAATGAAGCCGAAATATTTGGCTTCAGAAGGGAGACTGTTCGTTAAGAAGTTCAATTTTAGCAAGGTGAAAGAGGAGATATTTGTTTTTTCTAATGAACTGAACAAGTTTCGTTTTGTAGGACTCACCCTTACTCGTTTTGCCGTGCCCATCGCAAAATGCATCAAAGTGCCGTTTCCAAAAGCTCACTAATCACTGGCAGCATTTTATCTGGAATTCACTAAGGCTTCAGCGTATGCGAATACAATTTATAATTTTACTTTGAACTTTTCTGGGATTTCCTTAATTGCCAGTAACCATACGAGAAGCAACAGCGCGCCTCTCTAAGGGTTGCCCCTGGTAGTCACTCTATATGCCAAGTCCCCGCCTGAAGTTGTTTTCGAATACCAAAATAATAATAGTAACTTGGCGCGATATACCGCAGATTTAGGCCCAGCCTTTGTTTAAATATGTGGCATGCTACGTTTAATATTTTCATTTCGACAAAATCGTTTCGAGACAATTTTTTTATATATTCTGATACAACTTTTTCTGAGACTGGAACCTTGTCAGAACCCTACCTTCCTACGGCGGAAGCCCTTATATTTTTCCTTGGAAATATTAAAATACCCGCTGATACGACGAGTAAATTCGCAAGTATTTACTTTCTGTCGGCCGTCATGGTTACTCTGCTTATCACACCGAAGATTCTGAGCTTACGCCCTGGGCAAAGCAACATAAAAATTTTAGAAACAAGTTTTTACAATTATAGGAAAGTTTTCCTAAGAGGGGTCACCCGTCTGCAGTGATTTGGCAAGCACTCCGAGTGTATTTCTGCCATGAATCATCTGTCTTGCAAATGCCGTTCGGAGGCGGCATAAAAAATGTGGATCTCGTCCCGCCAATTTGCAATAAAAATTAAAAGCAGCACGACGCAATTTGGAGGGAATCTCGGCCTAAAATCTCTTAGGAGGTTAATGTGCTTTAACTTTTATTTACTTTCTGAAATGTATAATACCTACTTCCGACAAACCGGGAGACAATCGTGTTATTTTTTTTTTTTTTTTGTGATTGATGTTCATTCTTTTAGGAATTTTCAATAAAAGAAACTTTGCTTCGATTTACGTGGTACTCCTTATACTTTTTTTTACAAATTGGCGGGACGGGACCGACATGGTTTCTGCCGACTCCGAACGGCGGATGCATTTTTACTAAAAAGCTGTAAATGGCAAAAATACTTTCGATGTGACGACGCCACACCATTTCCGAGGGGCGACCCCGCTTAGAAAAACTTTTTTCCTAATTGAAAAAACGTTTTCCTAAATTTTTGATGTTGCTTTGCCCGGCGACTTGAGCCCAGGACCTTCGGTATGGTGAGCGGAGCACAGTGTTACCACATCACGGCAGCCGCCAGATTTTACAATATACTTAGTAAATTACGATAATGGTGGATTAACTCTCTCCCCCCAAGGCAAGCCGTCTCAATTCCTGTATCCGTCCCTATGCTCTATCCCTTATCATTTCCTTTATGTTTCCCTTTCGCTCCACTCTAACATCACAAATTAGTTGGTACCAAACGGGGAAAAACATATTACCGGTTATACAGATCTGCAACTTTGTATGCAACCTGTAGAGCTATCTAATAATATAAGGAGCTTTAAGTCAAGGCTTTGTTCAGCAAAAAAAAGCATTATATATTCGGCTTTGGTCAACGCATAATGTCTAATAAGAAACATCATATCTCCGTTTTAGTTGATAAAAAAGCTCTACCTGGTGAATCCAAGTTATTACAAAACCTCGAGCACATGCAATGAGGCATCTTTCATCGGATACAACTTTTTTTATTTTACATAAATTCCGAATCTGCTAGGAACGAATTCGAAAATGTATTTGATCCATCTAAATATACAAACACGCAGCTGCTAGCACAAAAATAGTTGTGAAAAATCTTTGCAAATTTTTTGCAATTCTTTTCTTCTTTCGTTTGCTGTCATTAATTTTAGAAAAATCTCAAACTGGAAACTATGTATACCGATCTTAAAAATGTTTTCGAAAAAGTTCAAAAATTCGAGTTGCTTAAAAACCTGCTTGATTAATTACACTAGTGGACAAAATAACAGCTCGTGTTTTTGAAATACGGACATCATACCAAAAAGCACTTTGCAGTTAACTTATTACCATATAGGTGTAGTAACTGCTGTAATCCATTGCGTTATTTATTAAGAGTTCATCATAGAGAATGTGTGTAAAAAAATACAAAACATTTTTATGTTATTTGTGGCGTGTATATGTTCAAGAAGTTTTGTTTGAGTCCGTCAACCTAGTAAAACGAGCTTATATGGACTTATTCGGTTACCCATATGAAACTAATAACAAACCCTGGATTCCAAGTTTCGTATGCAAAAGTTGTGTTTAGTAATTATGCTTATAGGCAAATAAAAAAAATCATTTCAAGTACGAATCTCTTGTGATATGGCGTGAATCGTCTGTTATTTCTTTGTGGTAAACATAAGAGGAATTAGCTGCAGAGATCACTCTAACTAAATTTATCCCAACCTACTGACTGCTACCGTATAATATTACCTCCTCTGCATATCAAATTGGCTGTTATGAAACAATATTTAAAGGCTTTAGGCAAAAGTGGTTGATGTTTCAAATACATTTCTAAATATTTTCCAAAACTAAGTTTTGAAAAGTTGAAAGTTGAGATTTTCGATGGCCTACAGATTGAAAACTAATTTGTGATCTAGAGTTCACTAGCCGCTTCAAAGCACCTGAAAAATATACATGGGACGAGTTCCTTTGGCTTGTAAAAAACTTCTTACGAAACAGGAAGTTACCTAACTTCTCTGAGAAAATTAGTGATGGAACGATATTTCGCTATTGGTGATTTCATCGCCGCTATTGACAAATCGCTAATATCTATAGTTATTACAATCCAAATATATCAGTGATTGGCGATTTTCCTTCATTCGATTCTTTTGAATGACAATCACCTCTGGCAGAATATCGCCAATAGCGATTATATCGATTGGCGATTTTCCTTCAGCATGAAATTCTAATACTAATAGTGATAGCGGGGATGCAATCATCGATAGTCAAATATCGTTCATCACTACTCATCTGTGTTCTTTACTTTCCGACTGAGTAAAAAAGTTTATTGGATACAAAAAGGAATAATTTTCTCGAAAATTGGAAAAACAAAAGTTTGCCAGCTATTATTGAAAAATGGGGATAGTTGTCTTAAGAACTGCACAACGAAAAAAGTGTGCTTTTTGTGCAGATAAATTGTGGAAACGGCGAACGGAACAAAGCAAACTTGTGCAACAACAATTTCGACGACGAAGTGATGTGCAATAATTGCAAAAAATGGTTTTGCAATGGGTGTGGAAGCACATCTGGATCCCAAATTGTTAATCTTTCGGTGATGGCTAAACATAAGGAAGTCACCCTACATTCTGAAGGTCTACCTGGAGAAACAGTACTAAAAATGTTACTCGTGTAGCGTACGTAATATATTTGTATTAGGATTCAATCCAGCACAGGCACAGCACAGGAATATATTGTAGTGTTGTTATGGCGGTAAGCTGAAAATGGAGTAAATATTAAAAGGTGTATTTAAACGAATAAATTTAAATTTTAGTCAATCATGTGCAGCGGAAAACTCTTTGAACAATATTAATTGTCATCAAGAACAATGGAAACCACTTATAACTGATCGTTCGTTTTTGCCGTGGTTGGTTAAGGTACCTACCGAGCAAGAGCAGTGGCGTGCACGACAAATATCAGCAGCAAAAATAAACAAATCAGACGAATTATGGAAGGAAAATATTGATGCAACATTTCAGGATTTAGAGAAGCCAGGTATAGATACTGAACCATGACAAGTGCTATTGCGTTATGAAGATGGTTATCAATACGAGAAAGTTTTTGGTCCACTTGTGCGCCTAGAAACAGAATACGATAAAAATTAAAAAAAATCGCAAACACAGGAGGGTATAGAAATAAGATGGGATGTTGGGGTAAACAACAAAACAATATCATATTTTACGCTTGCTAAAACTGATTCGGACATGAAACTAATGCATGTGTTATTCATAAGTTAATACTTCTAGGCTGTAGCCGTTAACAGTTGTATAAAATTTGTGTTTTTGATGGAAAAATAAAATAATTATAGAAAGATACATATATCACTCGTCTTATTGTAAACAGATTAACTCAAAATTTAAGTTTTTTGGGAGAATGCAATTCAAGCTTTGTAATATGGTTTGTATATGGTTGAATTCACCGGCTAATTTCTAGGGCACTGAAATGGGTGGCTAATTTTCTGCTAAAGAATATTTTTATAATAGTTTGAAGAATTTAGTATATTTTTCCTCTGTATTTTTCATTAAAAATTGATTCAATTTACTATACAAATACTAGAAGACCCGGCAGACGTTGTCCTGCCCTAAATTTGGCCAATCTGCAAACGTTTTAATAAGCGTTTTCCATCTGACTCTGCCCTCCCCCTCTTCTCTTTTTCCTAATCCTTTTACTCACTCCTCCCTCCGTCTTTTTCGCTTCATCTATCTCCATCTTCGTCTCATTCTATCTCTTTCTCAATCTCCTTCTCTCTTTTCTCAATTTCTTCTCATTCTTCTGCATCCCTTATTGCCTGTCCCAGAAGGTGGTATGTATTTATTCCAGTCCCAGTCCCAGTCCCACTCCCAGGCCCGTGCGAGTCTCCGAGTCAGACCTAGTCCTAATCCCAGTCCCAGTCCGTCTCTGGATAATATATTACTCTGTACTAAAGCACTCATTAACAGCTTTCATTTGATATTCATATTGTATAAACACTGTCTAGGCATTCACTGGCCCACGTTTTGTCCTATATCTCGAGACCCTAGTCACCCAGGGGTATGAAAATAACCCTCTGATAAAGCACTCATCAACAGCTTTCATTTGATATCAATATTCTATAAACACATTCTAGGGGTACCCGGGTCCACTTTTTGGCCTATATCTCGAGACCCTAGTCACCCAGTCACCTATCCTATATTTAAAGTTAGATCAAACTACACACGGGGAGCAAAACAAATTCAAAATCGGTTCAGTAGTTTAGGAGTCCATTGGCCTCAATTGTGTGACACGTGTTTTTTCTATATTAATATTATGCAGCCAAATACAACTTTCAGAATAAATTCATACGGAGTATTTCTGAATACATCGGTGTAGTATAATATAGTAAATAAATCATGTTTTTATGGTGTTACATATACATATTTATTTCGGATTGATTCATCTTATATTTAAAAATCAAAGCATTTTCAATTAGCAAAATTTATAAAACAAAGATGCATATACATCTATTTTAGCTAGTTTCATCTCATTGAGTGTAATACGAGACTGAACATATTATCGTAAGCCAGTTAATAATATATATCATAACATCTCAGAAAATTAGAATTTCACATTACATCAGTTTACAATAAAAGGTACATATTTTTGTCTTTTTATTCCGACTTTGGTTCATACATTCTGTATACTAAATTAAATTAATGTATAACATTCAATCTACTCCGGTAAACAAACTTAAACATTCATTTTTTATATCCAAGTATACAAATAATTGCAGATTCGCTTATCAAAGATAAATGAAAGATTAGCCGTGTTTTTTTACACGTATATACGTTTACGCTTGCACCTAAAAAAACGCGTATCCTCACTTAGATAATGCTTAGGAGACCCATTCAGCGGCAGTGATTAAATAAATAGTTACAGAACATGTTGTACCGAAAAGCGCAGACACAAAACTCTGGTGGCCATAGTGTATAACATATAGCTCAATCGGTTGCGATGAATAGTGGATACTAGGGTGTCCCTTATTTTTAGAAGTCTTTTTTTTGTAACGCATACCCTTCAGATCGGTTCTCCTTAATCCAATATACTCAATAAAAAAATATAAGCTCATTACGAAAACTCTAAACCGTGCCGAATTACTTTGGAAACAAGTTGGTTCAGGTTCAACGGTTAACATTCGATCAAATTCTTTCAAACCCTCCCCGTAGGACTCGATTTTCTATGGAAAAACACAAAAAAAGGCAATTTTACTGGCAAAAGAACTCTTTGAAAGCCAAATACCACCAAATACCACGCAAATGCTCTTTCGAAACAACAAATTGTTCCATATGGATCACACTGTTATTAAATTTTCATGTTAAATGTTCATCCGTCAGTGGCGCCACCTTCTGTATTAGAACAACAACGCAACGCAGTGCAGCTTTATACAGAAATATAGCCCGGCTACATTCAAAACGACGACTGCGAACGACAACGGCGAAAAACTGAAGCTTGACGATAATTGCCGCCAAGCACCGACGACTGATTATAATGAAAGCGACAACGACAGTTCTGCATTAGCTCAAACAACAACAAAAAATTTAGAAAAAAGTATTGCATGTGTTAAAACAATTTATAATAAATCAATTTCAATACATATTTAAGGCTATTTGCATTTATTTTGATTTTTATTCACAAAAAGAAAAAAGGACGCCACGACCGTCGCCTGTCAAAATAGAAATAGATCTAATCTAGCGACAGCGGCATTCATGATTAATTGCCGCTTTGTCGTGTCGTACCCAAAAAATTCCTCCCCATAAGAACATGTGTAAAAATAATTTGACAGATGCCGCACCGTCGTTGTCGTCTTGAATCTGTTTTCCCTAATACGCTAGCTTTTTCCAAATAAAAACAATTTGATAATATTAGGCCAACTGATTTGGTGGCGTTTCTTATTAATAGAAAAAAATGTCTACATAACTGTTCGTTCAAATAAGACGTGCACGGATTATCATTCTTGAGTTGTCGGGTTTTTCATTTCGAAAATGTCAGTGGAACTAAGAAGCAATAAAAACAGTATATTTCTGGTGGGTGAGATTAATCACCAAATAACAGGCGCAAAATTACCGTCGAATCGTCAAATTTTTGGGGTTCTGTTTTTCAACATTCGCGAAATAAAGTTAAATATTAGTGAAAGTGCAAATCTTGTGGCTCGGGAGTGCATTATATTCTGGGAAAAAGCTAGAATACCCACCAGAGCTTTCCCTAATTGTGTTAAAAAAATTGTGGATCTTTATCAGTTCTGGCGAGAGCTGCAAAAAAATTGTAAAAAGATACCGGATTTTTATAAACGTCGCGAGGAGGAGTTTCAACAGGATTTGGATAATTTATTCGATATCGCACATGCTGATGCTCTCAACAGAATTAAAATAGAAGAAGATAAAGTATTCTTACGTAAACAGAGAGAGCCAGGCCGCCCAGGTTGCTTAATGGGTGTAGACAAAAAGTTGGCTGTAATTGAAGAAAAGGCAAGGTTAAGACAACTAGCAAAAGAGAAATATAGATTAAAACAAATGCCCTCAGATGCCGTATCGACATCTGTTGCTGCTTACAAGGATATGACACATACAGAATTACATGACAAATCTGCAAGCTCTGAAGAAAGTCTGAACGAACCGACTCCTTCCACTTCTCAATCAATTCGTTCTTTAAGTGCAGTAGCAAAAAGAGGAAGAAAAAATTTCATCACGCCAAAATTGGTTGCGACTTTAGACAGATGTCAACTCAGCATTCGAGATTCTGTTTATGTAGTTCAAGCTGTAGTGGAAGCACTAGGTCTTAACTGTGACGATTACCCAATTAACAAATCCTCTATTCAACGCATTCGAACGCAAATGAGAAAACATAGAGCAGAATCCATTAAATCTGATTTTCAGAATAACATACCCGAAGTTGTTGCTGTTCATTGGGATGGAAAACTGTTACCTAGTCTCAACGTAAAAAGCTCTAAAGAAGAACGCTTGCCAATTGTTATTTCGTTTGAAGAGAAAGAACAAATTCTTGCAGTCCCGAAATTAGAGAGCTCTTCCGGCAAAAATCAAGCAAATGCAGTACTAAATACGCTAAATGATTGGAACCTTAATGATAAGGTACAAATAATGTGCTGTGATACGACAGCATCTAATACAGGTCGCTTGAATGGAGCTTGTGTGCTTTTGGAGCAAGCATTAGAAAGAGAATTGTTACTTTTTGCTTGTCGTCATCATGTTTACGAACTTGTGCTCAAAAGTGTATTTCAAACTAAAATCCAAGAGGACAGTACCAGTCCCGAGATTCCACTATTTAAAAAGTTCAAAGATAACTGGAAGAATATTAATCCTAATGCTATCGAACCCTGCTCTAATTTCGTAAAACAACACTTTTGTGAGACGATGATAAATGAATTGGTGGAGTTTTATTACAACGAATTGGAGAAGTCAATTGTACGAGATGATCATCGGGAACTGATTGAACTAGCTATTATTTTTTTGGGAGGAAACTCTGAGAATAAAATTAAAATCAGACCTCCAGGCGCATTGCATCAAGCTCGGTGGATGGCAAGAGCTATTTACTCTATAAAGATATGTTTGTTGCAGTCTCAATTTAAAATGAGCGTCAAGGACGAACAAGGGCTTAGAGATATTTCTTTATTCATTGTGACAGTTTATGTTAAGCCCTGGCTAAGATGCAGTTTAGCAGTAAAAGCGCCGAATCAAGACTTACTCTTTTTAAAGACCCTGAAGGATTACGAAAGAGTTGACAAGTTGATTTCCAAAGCAGCTTTAGGAAAATTCAGTCACCACCTGTGGTATTTATCAGAAGAAATAACCCTGCTATCAATTTTTGACGAAGACGTTGATGAACAAACCAAGAAGAACATTGTAATTAACTTAAAAAGAGAAAGCTTTGATGATTCCGGAAAGAGATACGTTCCATCGAAGGATGAAACGTCGATATCTTTATATGGTGAATATTTATTCATATGTATTAAGCTATGCTCACTATTTACTAAACGCTAAACTTTTGTTCTTGTTTTAGAAAAATCTTTGAGTGATTTCATCACTATTAGAAGCAAAAATATATTTTCGAGGCTAAAAGTTGACTGCAGTTTCCTTCAGGAAAATATATCTTCGTGGGAAGAAAACGTGGCCTATATAGAAGCAAAAAAGAAGATTTTGTGCTTAAAAGCAGTTAATGACACAGCTGAAAGAGCTGTTAAACTTATGCAAGACTTTCATGGTTTGATAACCGCAGACGAAGAACAAAAGCAGTTCCTTTTACGCTGTGTGCAAGAACATATAGATATGTATCCAGATTGTAAAAAACAGACTTTAAAAAGAAAATGTTCTGAGTAATCCTATTAACAATATTTAAATTAAACAATCTTTAATACAAATTTCTATTATTAAACAAAGCAATGAACATTTTCGTTGATCTAGCTACTAGATGAAGAAAGAAACTGCTATTTTTGAGGCCCTGTCGGCACGGGTTAAAGTTTATGTGGAAAGTTAAAATTTGTTATTTAAGCAGAGGTTTGTATACTGAACCGAATTAGAGGGTATGCGTTTTGATAATTGCAAAACGAAATATTTCGTTCATATAGGGGACACCCTAGTGGATACACACCATTTGTAGAGGTGATACATAGAATTAGTGTAGAGGTGAAACATAGACATAGACATATTTAAGTTGCATCTGAGTATAATGCGTATTGAAATTTAGGAGTACTAATTTTATGCGCAGCAATTTCAGAAGAGTAGATAAAGTTTAACGCTTAGCAGTCCATATAAAGTTTAAGCGTCACGTATATAGATGTTAAAAAAAACACAGCTATTAATAAAAACTATTTTTCCTAAAAACTTTATTATTAACTATTTCGTAAACTAGATCTGCTAGGAAAAATGTTTTCTACAATTGAAGTTAGGTTAAAAAAATTTTCAAATCTCGTCGGAAAAAATATTGTCGAAAATAAATGCGACACTTTGGCGGACTAAAATTAATTGAGCTACTAAACTGGACTCATATCCTGTTATACGATCACTGATGAAAAACCAATTTCACTCAAATTATAACTAAGAATCTGTGAAACTGTGAAACTGTTTATAAAAATTGTAATAAAACATGTATCTAATGAGTACGTTATGTCACTAATAAACATATGTCATTCAAAGGATTCACCATTTCAGAGCTATAGTGATTTAAAAAATTAATTTCGATCACGGATCGTATAACACGATACGAGCCCTGTATACAATCTCGAAACATTTCAGATGATTTCAAAAACAATCTTAGGGCCACATTCTCTATTACGAAACGCACGTTCGTTTGGTATCAGAGACAAATCGCTAGTGTATTTGCACTATGTTAAGCGATGGCAACATATCATATACGATTGCACTCGCCTTGCTGTTTGACATACATAAAGTAAGAAACGAAAAGGCCGAACGAAAATGATAAAGAGTACTAGACGAAATTGTTTGGAGACGAACCGTTCGTCTGAGCTATCTGTCGCAATACATAATGAAGCTGATTGAAATTTTTATACAAGATAAGATTGGTTTGCATAGTTTCATTTACACAGTTCATTGCACCTTTCTCTAAAGTTAACAAAATTAAACAAAAGAAGAAAATTTTGTAAGAATTTGCCAAAACTTTTCGCAGCTATATCGACCGCGCCATATATTAATCTACTTTATCCATGTAAAAACGCATTATGAAACTGCTATGCCTAGGTTTACTTTATTTGCTCTATATATTTTCTTAGCGCTATCGTATCGGTGTTTTCTTCCGGTCCAGCTATGGTTACTGCTCATGCCGCACTTTTGCCAAACGATAAGTAATTAGTTGTTACAACAGTTTTGTGAATATTGTGCGAGTTTTTGAATGTTCCTCATTTATGTTTGTTGTATATGTTATGAAATGTTTATTTGTTATTGTTAACATATTTACTACACACGCTTATTTATATATGTGTACCATACCCTCCATGTTTTCACAGTCGTATTCAACAACAAATCGCTCAGCAACAAGCCTATTTCCAAGACGCCAACACCCCGAATTACTACGATGGCGGCGCTGGTGGTGGCAGTTATGGCACTGCGAACCGTTATGCGCCTAACCATTCAGTAGCTGCTGCCTCTATTGGACCGGGCGGTTCTTACCAAACTGCGTATATCAATCCAGAGAATCTGGTATTTAAATAAAAAAAATTTATATAGAATTTAGACCATAAAATAATTGTTCATTTATGTGGTTATTTCTTAGGAAATCCCAAATATTAGCACACGCTTTGGTGGACCCTCCTCGCCAGGCGGCTACAAAGGTGTTTCAGTTAGCTCGTTTTCCAGCAGTTCCGATATTAACGGCCAAAAGACGAGTCACCGTGCGGCACAAACAACAATCAACGACAATGGCAAAGTCACCACATACAGGGTGCAATCTTAAATACGCCAATTTATTTGACGATTTATTTTTTATATTATTTAAAAAACTCTAGAAAGTATTTATTTTACGGATGTGCATTTGTATGTATCTCTAAATCATTTAACTGCTAATCAAATGCAAGGCAACGAGTGCATAATATTGGCATAGTATTAAGTTTTTAAATAATTATTTATATTGGGCAGTTTCGAAATATATTTACAAATATACTATTTAATGTGAATGAAAAAAGTTTTGTAATTTGACTGCATTGAAATCACTGATCTTGAAAAATTACAACACGTTTTGGGCTCAGCATGTACGTGTAAACAAGGGTAGATATAACTTTGATTGGACAACGGTAGTACGGTAACCAGAGCAAAACTTTAGATGTCTTTAGAAAAGATTGATAACTTGAAAAAATTGATATGTGTTAGGGTTGACCTTATGACGCCAGATAGAAATGTGCACTAATTGTGAATAATCGGCGTGGCACCACACACATTTAGAAGAACAAATGTAGAAATTTCTCAAGCCGTAAATTAAAAGACGTTAAAGACATCATGTTTAAATTTGCTGCTCGGCCCCGCCCCTTTTATAGATAATCATCCTATAATGATCTTCCTTTAAAAATGGTTGGAGACCACGCCCACTTTTTGTATCCAGCCTTACGTCTATCCGTTAACATGATAGATTAAGCAAGAACTTAGATGTCTTTACCAAATTTAGTACACGGGCTTATCTGAACTCAAAAAGTATATGCATTGAAAATGGTTTAAATCGGATAGTAACAACGCACAGTGATCGGTTACAATATAAAAAAATCAAAGTGAAAAGCTTGCCGCCAATGGTGTCGCTAGTATCTCTTATTAGAACAGCCTTTTAAAAGGTATATTGGTTTTTATTGTGTTCGAACTGTACTCTTTAAGAATAGCTTCAAAATTGAGGTTATGGTTATAGGGTTATCTACTTTATATAAATATACTATTTTTTGTAAATTATTTTTGAATTACTGAAAAATATTTTCTTTTTGAAATAATCTTCAAAATAAAGTAATTCAAAAATAATTTACAAAAATATAGTATATTTAAATAAAGTAGATAACCCTATAATGGTATTAGATGGTTTTTGCAGTGCGAGCAAGTTAAAAATAAAGTGCAAGTTTGAGCTATTTAAAAATACATAAAATATCATTGTATTGAAATAAGTAAAAATGAACATTGAATTCAAAGATATTTACTTCATTTTGAAATAATTTTAGTGTATTTAGTTTGTTGTGTGCTTTTTTGTTATTTAAAATTTCACCAGTGCCTTTATTAGTGCTTATTTGCACAAATATTTCAATCTCAGCTAACGTTTTAATTGAGTTCCTCATCGATCCTCACGTTGGGACTTATATCTCATTATTAGTCAAACCTCTAGGATTCTAAAGTGTTAATATCAGCTGCCACTTTCTGCCACTAACTATGTTTTGCGACAGTTTTCTGATAGCGTCACACTGATAAATTATTGTCGTATGTTATATGTGCTCACGTGTTTGTGCCACTTTCCTATATGTTCTGGTCTAAACGGCGGCAACCCCCTCACGAGTTTCATTGCGCCATGTTTCCAGGCCGCAAACCCAACTACACCGGGTACTCAATGATTACCCAGGTACGTCCAGTCACAGGGCCACAACAGCACTTACGTCTTAGCCTCGCCCAACTCAGACGAAGTGACCCGTTACTTACCCCCAGAGTCACGACGTCTCTCCCCTTGCACTTCAGAATACTACAGTTAAACTCTAATGGGTTAACTGGGAATATCACGAAGATGTCCTGGAACATCAAGGCATATCTGTTCGGTCAGGCGATGTAAATTTAGAAATCATCAACATCTACAGCCCTCCTGCCACCTGTTACCCCAGTGCATACTGCCCAGACATCAGCGCACTAAATACTGGAGCTATCTCAGGCGATTTCAATGCCCATCATGATCTATGGCATTCTAACCTACAGGCGGACAGCAGGGGCGAGATGCTGGCGGACCAAATAGAAGAAACGACGTTCTGCACAATAAACGGAGACACCACACTCGTATGGTAGGAAGCTGTCACAGTTCGCCAGATATAACAATCGTAAGCGCAGGACTAGTAAACTTCGTCACCTGGCAGCCGATGGTAACATTGGCATCCGACCACCTAACCATACGCCGAGGAGCAGTTAAATAATTGTAACCTCTCTGCCGGTGTAGGTAAGCTATGTTCGACCATAAAGTCACTATCGAACCCGACTAAGCACAATGACAAAATCTCCATTACCTTTGGCTGTCGGATGCGAAAAAATGCGCGAGCGCTTTTTGCCGGCAATATGTACTGCATTCTACGGTTGACAAAGCCAGACGGCGCGCCAACAGACGCGCAGACAAGCATAAATATAGCGCGTCCCCAATTACCATCACCGCCAAAGAGGTTGAAGATGGCATCGTTCATGCGAAACCATCTAAAGCCGTAGGCCCAGACGGCATAGCCATGCCGATGCTTAAAAAACTATGCAAAGGGGGATTTTATTATCTAGCGTATGTCTTCAACCTGTACTTGTCCACCTTCGTCATCCCCAAAAAAATGGAAAATGGTCATGGTGGTTCCGCTATTAAAGACTGGGAAACCCGCAAACATGGGAGACTCTTATCGTCCGATATCTCTCCGATCGCCAGAAGCGAAGACACTTGAAACATTCTGCTTCCCTACTTTAATGCAAATTTGTGTCTTGCCAACCATCAGCATGGCTTTCGAAAACTGCATAGCTCTACCACCGCACTAAATGCCATTAAATCGCGGATTAAATTAAAAACCTCACCATAGGGCAGTACTCGTTGCGCTAGACCTGTCAAACGTTTTTGATACGGTCAACCACGGCACGTTACTGTAAGACCTGGAAGGGTCACCCCTCCCCAAAGTCTCAATAGGCGGACCGCAAATTATCTGTCTGGTTGGCAATCATAGGTGCATTTCAGCAACACAACATCTAAACCCAGAAGAAATAAACAAGGTGTGTACCCCTACAGGTACTGGATGGCGTCCTATCCCCACTTCTGTTTAAGTTCTACATATCGAAGCTCTCTTCCCCACTAGTAGGAGTCACTATCGTTTCCTACGCCGATGACTGCACATCCCAGGCTTCTAATAAAATAAACAGCTATTTCCCTGATCTCTCAAGTTTTTTCGCCTCGTAACAACATGGAGGCGCCAAATGTCGAACATATTGAGCATCCACGTCATTGGCATTACGCTACCGACTGTCTTACACCCAAAAATCTTGGGTGTGCCGTTCGATCAGGATCTACATTTTGGGGAGCATGCAACCGCAATTGTTCCTAAAATCCAGAGCCGTAATAAACCCCCAAAAATCTCTTACCGGCAGCACTTGGGGCAAAGACAAATAAACGCTCATTACTACTTACAAAGCAATTGGCCGACCTATTGGATGCTACGCGTCCCCGATATGATCGCCAATCCTAAAGGTTACTCACTGGAAGAAAATACATGCCTGCCAAAATACTGCCCTCATAACCGTTACGGGCTGTCTTCTTATGCCCCCAGAAAACCACCTACACAATGAGGCGAGATTACTCCTCATTTGGGAGAGAAACGAAATGCCGAACAAACAGTTTCTATTGAATTCCCAGAAACCTGGGCATCCCAAAAGACATCTGATGGATGAGGATACACCTGCCAGGGGCTTAAAGGGTAATCTCCATAAGCATTATGAGAAAATACGGCACCTGAGAACACAGCCGTATGAAGCAAAAAAGCACAAGCAGGTCCTCAGCGATATCCACAAACAGGCGTCGGACCTCTATACCAGGAATTGCCCGCCTAATCCAGTTCTTAAAGAAAAATACCCAGAACTTGCAGAAGAGGAAAGCACTCTCCCTGGGGAAACTCGCGTCACTCTAGCTCAACTTCGATCTGTGTACTGTAACAGGTTATACTCTTACCTATCCAGAATCAACCCCGACATACAAAACATATGTCCTGCTTGCAATGTGTCCCCACATGACGCCAACCATCTCTGTAAGTATATTGTGTTCACCCCTGTTGAAACACCAAGTTTCCTTGGACTCCCGTTAGAGGCCATTGATGACAATTTTTGGTCGCACAAGTGATTGATCGCACCTATTGGATGGTGCGAAGCCCTGCTACAACAACAACAACAAAAGCGAAAAAATGCCAGAAAAACTTTTTCTCGCCATTGATATGGAAACCACCACCGAACTTTGGTATAAAAGTTGCACAAAGTTTGATTCAAGATTTTACTTGTCTATATATATATATATAAGATTTAGAAAGCTTCAATAGTATTATTTGTGAAAATAAAAAAACGCCGCAGGCTTCATATTATAAAACGATATTAAGAAATTTTTTCGAAGTAATTCATAACATGAAATAAAAATTTAGAATTAAAAATCGCTCGATTTTTATTCTAAATTTTCGACTGCGGCGCTTTTAATGGAGATTTTGGATTTGGAATCATTGACGTTAGTTCCATCAACACTATTATACGTCACCGCAAACCTGTATTGTGGCTCCGAGATCCCCGTTGAAGAGAACACAATATCAGCTCTATCTATAAAACATACAAATTACTGCCTGCTATCTATGTAAGTATATCGAGAATGTAAATTTCCTGAACCAAAAACTTAACCCTCAAATGGGTAAGATATTCTTCTTTTTTTTGCCTTCAGAGTCCAGAATACACATTTTTGCCACCTAAAATAACGGTGAATAAGTGAAAATTACTTTTAGTAATATTTTGATGCATTATCGAATGTATTGTGACAACGCATTTCAGAGTTATTATCAGTAAAGTGCGAGCAACGAGTGAGGTTAGGTTAGGTTGAACTGGTCGCTCCATGACAACCTCACATAGACTGATTGAGTCCGTAGTATTACTAGAAGTTTGTTTTAATGACGAAACTGAAAAACCCTATCAAAAACCAGGACCTATGTTATAAAATAACTCCGTCCTCTTGGCAAATACTAGAAGCTTCCTAGGATTTAAGCCACTTGCCGCTTCTAGATCTGATAGCTGTATCACTCCTAATAGCTGAAGTCTTAGCCTGGCGAGCGCATGGTACGAGCACAAAACTTTCTCGATCGTTTCCTCCACCAACCCGAACCTCCTAAAGCTGTAATCACTGACCAAGCCTAATTTAAAGGCATATGACGCCAGAAGGCAGTGTCCACTCAGAATACCCGTCATGAGTCTACAGTCCTCTCTTTTTGATGATAAAAGCAACTTGGTTAGCTAAGGTTGTAAGACCTACACATAATCTTCGACACTTTACAGCCCCGCGCTTGAACCCACGTTTTTCCCGCTTGGTCGATCATGTGCACCTCTCGCCTTCGCTTAATCTCGCCCAGTTTAATTGGGACGTGTACGGAGCAAGCTTCAATGGATGCGCCCTTTTTAGCTAGTTCACCCGATTTTCTTTCCCATCTATTCCCATATGCCCTGGGACCCAATATAGATGTATGCTTCTCCCTCTCCCGATTCTCTCCAGAGACTACTTACACTCTGACACGCATATTGCCTTAATTGCCGCTTGACTGTAAATATAAAAGTTAACACGGTTGCAGCTTAAGCTATTCTCTTCCAGGGTTTCTACTGCTTTCGTTACGGCTAATATTTCCGCTTGGAAAACGCAACAGTAATCCGGCAGCCTGTAGGATCTGTTGATTTCCGGCTCAGCACAGTATACCCCAGACCCTACTCCTTCCACTACTTTGGAACAATCTATGTACACACGTACGCCATTTGAGCACCCTTGCGCCAACCGGCCACATCTATTGTGGCATCAAGATCTCCCTCGAAGCACAGATAGGGAATCAGGTAATATGTTCGTCGTGTGATTGATGACGCTATACTACTATGGCAACGAATGAAGTAGCGTTAAAAATTGTATATCCAGTTTAGCGTTTTTCATTTTAAAAAAAGATACATTTAGAATAAAAAAATCAAGTTCATAATTTTACGGTAAGTACCTTACATATTCTTTTCGAGTTTTAAAAATGGTTTGGAGTGAAAAAGTAACTGAAAGTTGGATTCGAAAAAAGCAAGGCCGTCTCAAGGCGGTGATAGTGGTTTGTGGGTGAAAAATTATTCCATACTGACATAAAGATGTGCTTTCATTGCAGGTGAATAATAGTTTTGTGGTAAATATGGATCGCTCTGGACGTTCTGATAAAAGGAAAATAAATTTGGAAGCATTATCCGATGAAGAATTGATAGAATTCATTGATTCCGTGGAAGTCAAAGACCTTGACTATGTCGTTGATAACGTTGAGGGTAATGACTCAGCTGAACAGATAATTGCAGAATGCATAAATAAAATGAATGAGGTTGAGAATACGGCTGCATTAAATTCATCGATGAATGTAAGTTCAATCGAAGAACTAGTAGCTGGTTCAACACTGATTTTCGACGAATCGATTGGTTCACAAACCCCATACACATCATCCACACCCATAGCAAAAAGATGGTTAAGATCATCCAAAAGGCCTATATCTCCTAACACACCAGATCCTGGAGCCTCTTCAAATATTGGCATTCGCTTATCAAAACCGATTTCCGATTTTGTACATCACATACTATATTTTGATAATTTCTATACATCATTACCTCTGTTAGTATACTTACAAGCTCGTGGAATATATAGTTTGGGTACAGTGAGAGGTAAGGGATTTCTTGGTGGGCTTGAATCGCATTTTTATTTCAACGTGAATACGATTTTTTATTTACAGCCAATCGCATTCCTGATTGCAAGCTGCCAACTTACGCTGACGTGAGCAAAAAAGCATAGAATTTTCCGCCTAATATATGACCTCATTTCAAGGAGTCGATGTGAGTAAGGTGTTATGGAAGGATAATGAATGTGTACCTTTTTTGAGAGCGAATACTGATATTCAACCAGCGAAAGGTTTTGCGCTTTCAAGGTACGAATTTCAAATGCAGTTGTATTTTTTTTTTTTTTTTTTCAAGAAAATTTATCTTTGGTGTCATTGCTGCATGCTCCGATTTTAAAACAGTTAAAACTTCAAAACACTTTTTCACCCCTCATCTTTATGTCTGGCTATGTTCATGGGTATTTACAACCAGGTCAAGTACGGGTGAACAGTTTTAGAGTGGTTTGCAGCACTCTACTTACTTGAATCAGGTTCCGCGGAACCTAATTTAGGAAACTCTGCTTTAAACAGCTATCAAGTTTTTTTTAAATTTATTCTGCGTTTAGTGTTTGTATATTATGTAAAATAATGTTTCATGATATTTTGAAATGTAACAATGAAATTGAACTAAGTATATTATAAATATAAACTGATCGAGAGAGCAATTTGTATTGATGCAGACGTCTACGTATTTCTACATCCGACTGGGCTGTAAACAATTACATATAGCATATAAAAAGAAGACATAACTAATCCATTTCCGCTAGTTTATTCATGTTTGTCTGAAAAAACAATATTTAAAAGTCAAGGTTTTAGTTTACTATCGATTCTCAAAGCAAACTAAAGCTATGCTCACACTTATGTATATGTACCTAACTACATTTATATTTTAGATGCTTATTTGAGGAAAGGGGCGATATACTCCTTGTTTTCTCTATCTTTAGTACCCCGCTTTGTAGACAGACTTACTTTTGATGTACGTGTCGTGTGTTGAAGATTAGTTTAGCCTCTCAAGGATTTTGAGCAGAGAGTTTAGTTCATTGCCATTTTAGTTTAGTTCATTACAATTGGTTGATCTTTCTCGCCTTTGCACTATGGTTCAAAATCGAAATATTGAGGAATTAAACCCAATTATCGACTTTTGATTTTCCCAAAAAAAATAATTAACTTTTATTAGACATCACTGTAGTAAATAAAAAATTTTAAAAATAATGTCAGCTGGCTACCACTTGTTTGTCAGAAAGCTTTCAAAGTCTTGGTTTTGATTTTTGTATTCGTAAAACAGATTTTACTCAAATTATATAAAAATCTCAAGTGGTGATAAAAAGCTAACGAATTTGAATAAAGGGTGTTTATAAAATGGAAAATATTAATAAAGTTATTTAAAATCAGGAACAACAAACTTTTTTCTGAAACAATAATAATCGTTAATATATTTTTGAGTTTAAATAAGCCGTGTTCTGTTTTGATTTTTGTGAGTTTTTTCTGTGTTAAATATGTAGAATACAACTAAGTTGGATCAAATAGGATCAATATAAATTATATATGTAGTTACAGCTAATAGTGTCCTCCTTAACGTAAATGTTATTTTATCTGCAAGAGTTTGCAAGCGAGGCTAAAATTTCATTTTTTTCAATTTTTTTAGAGCAAAGTGTAGTCAAAAATGGCGAAATTTTCAAAGTTTGGATTGATAACAAAAAAGATTTTGTTGCGGTGTTCGATTGGGTTGTTGGAAGATTGAAAAACAGCTATGGGGAGGAAGAAATTGAATCAATAAAAAAAAATAAATAAACAAAGTTAAAATTTTTTGTAGAAACGCCAATAGAAGGTGGCAGAAACACAGTCGAAGTTTTGCAATTTAAAAAAAACCGATCGCGAGTGGGTAGAGTGCGAGGCAGAACTTCTCGAAACCGTTACTGCAAAGCCTCGAGGCCGACCAAAACTCCAATATGATATGGTTTGCGAAAGGCAGAAAAGTAAAATAGCGTCTACAGTGTTTATCATTCATCTTTCTTACAAACTTGATCTAAAAATATGGCAAGTAAGAAGCAAAGAACATAAAGAGCAAATAGAAAAAAAAGAAGCGGGAAATTCAAAAACATTTCTGGGACGAAATGGGTCTACATGTCGACAAACCCAAGACAAACGGAAGCGGTAGTATCAACGATGGTAACACAGCGAGAAGAGCATTCTCAAACGCAGAATTGTTTGCTTCAATTACTAAAATAGATTTAAGTTTTTTAAAACGCTTACACATAATACTCGTAGCAATATCGTGTGAATACGAAATAAATACCCAGCTATTTCAGAACTACTGTGAGGAAACAGCAAAATTGTATTTTCAGCTTTACGATTGGAATCCGATGACACCAACTCTTCATAAACTGTTAGTGCACTCTTCGCAAATATTGCAGTTTGCGATACTGCCACTCGGTGTTTTAGGCAAAAACGCGTCGGAAGCGCGTAACAAAATTTATAAAAGTGATCGTATCGGACATACCAGGAAAGATTCAAGAGTGCACAATATGGAGGATGTTTTCGGCAGAGCTATGGACTTTTATGATCCACTATTATCTTCATTACGGAAAAACAATAAAGCCAAACAAAAGTTGTCTCTGCCACCTGCAGAAGTCTCCCTTTTAAAATTGCCTGACCTCTCTAATGAATGTGAATTACCTTCCACCTCAAAAGCGGCACTAAGCGAAACTCACTACGAATCTGAGGAGGACATTTATGAATCTCTTTATTCATTCGAATTTGAAACTGATCATTCTTTTGATAATTGTAACGAAAAGATTTTAAAAACACATTTCAAATAAACAAACTTTAAAGTAATATAATTTCAGATGGAGATGTTCCTGATGCAAAGGCGAACTTCTTTTAGGTTTTGATTTTGTCTTTTTTCGAGTTCAATAAATACTGTTTATATCGAAATATATAAAAAACTATCCTGTTTGAAATTAAATTTATAGTTTCCACTTTGTATCGCAGCAGTAGTGAAAATTGGGCGTGGCCTGCCCATTTTTGCCACAAGACGTTATTTTCATCTATAAATACCCCATGCAAAATTTTAGACCGATAGCTTAACCCCAACTATTTTATTCCTCAAAAATTCAATTTTGAACCAATGTGCTTTGGTAGGAAATGACGTAAGCCATTCACTGAGAGTTTGGCATATAATTCAGTCATATACCGACGAGAAATGGGCGTCAAATATGTGGGCTATTTTGCTCCTTAATCCTTGAACCTTCTGCAGAAGGTTGCCCATGAATTCTTATTCCTGTTGTAATTTTCCGTTTGAAACTCCTATTCATAGCAGAGTTACTAGGTTCCTTAAAGTTTACACTTTAAAAATAAAAGAGTACTCAGCTTTGCCTTGGGATGATGGAGGTTTACTTTAGCTCTGAAAGACAGAGGTATTATACAGATTTATAAACGTTTGATTAAGATGCTATTGCGCTCCTTCAAGAGCCTCCTAATTTGCCCCCTCCATCACCTTTGCCGTCAGCTCCCTACCTAGTTCTCTTGCCCCGCTAACTTCATTGTTTTAAGATCCCGTATTCGCTACTTCTGCCGTATTGTAATTTTTGTTCTTTGGACTTATGTTCTCAGCTATATACTTCTCATACTCCAGAACATTTATCCACACTCTTGGTATTATTACTCAGCTTTCCTGTTATTTGGAGGATGTAGTGCCGACCCTACTCTGTAGACAGAAATAATCGAATTTTTATATGTGAATATCTGCGTTCAAGAACTAATATACGTATGAACGACCGGAAATAAAAAAAAATTATTTATATTAAGAATGGTTTGCGTAATGTCGGGATACATCGCATGGTTCTGGATTAGTAAGGGTTTCACTTGTATGTACTTGTACTACCGATCATATAAATAAATGTCAGCCTCACCTATACCCGTCGAAACCTGTATCTTTAGCAGATGAGGCTCTGGTGACCCCAAGTTTCTTATGGAACTAAGGGGTGTGGGGGGATGCCCTAAACGGTTCAATGTGTTCAATTAATGGTGCCAGTTACCGGAACGTACCGGGTCTGTATCCGACAAAGGACCATGATGTTGTTGTTTTTGTAGCAGTGCTTCGCCCCATCCCGATCACAAATTGTCATCAATATCCTCTAACTAAGGAAACATGCAGTTTCAATAAGGGTGGACCATAGTGAGATGGGTGTTATAGGCGTTGGTTCCACATTACAATTGTAGAGATGGTTGGTGTCATGTGGGGACACATTGCAAGCAGGACAAATGTTTTGTATGTCGGGGTTGATTCTGGATAAGTAAGAATTTAACTTGTTACAGTACATAGATCGAAGTTGAGCTAGAGTGACGCGCGTTTCCCCAGGGAGAGTGCTTTCCTCTTCTGCAAGTTCTGGGTATTTTTCTTTAAGAACTGAATTAGCCGGGCAATTCCTGACATAGAGGTCCGACGCCTGTTTGTGGATATCGCTGGGGACCTGCTTGTGCTTTTTGCTTCATACGGCTGTGTTCTCACGTGCCGTATTTCCTCATAATGCTTACGGAGATGACCACTTAAGCCCCTGGTAAGTGTATCCTCATCACTCAGATGTCTGTTGGGATGCCAAGGTTTCTGGGTATTCAATAGAAACTGTTTGTTCGGAATTTGATTTCTCTCCCAAATGTGGAGTACTCTCGCCTCATTGTATAGGTGGTTTTCTGGGGGCATAAGAAGACAGCCCGTAACGTTTCTGGGCCAGTATATCGGCAGGCCTGTATTTTCTTCCAGTGAGTAGCCTTTAGGCTTGGCGGCCATATCGTGGACGCGTAGCATGGAATCGGCCGGTCAATTGCTTTGTAAGTGGTAATGAGCGTTTGTTTATCATTACCTCACGTGCTGCGGCTCTGAATTTTAGGTACAATTGCGGTTGCATGCTCTCCAAAATGTAGATCCTGATCGAAATTCCCACCCAAAATTTGTGTGTATAAGGTAGCGGAATGCCATCGACGTGGATGTTCAAAATGGTCGACATTTGGGACGTCCACGTTGTAAATAAGGTCTCCGATGATTTGGTAGGTGACAATGTCAGGTTTCGCGAGGCGATAAAACTGGAGAGATCAGGGAGATAGCTGTTAATTTTATTACAAAGCTCGTCGATGCGTGGGCCTGGGCCTGTGGCCATTATTGTGCAGTCATCGGTGAAGGTAGCTTCGATATGTAGAAGTTAAATAAAAGCAGGGATAGGACACCACCCTGTGGTACCTCTTATTTAATTCTTCTGGGTTTAGATGTTATGTTCAGTGTAAAGAACCCTGATCATCGATGACGCTTCCCAAAGGACTTATCAATTTCAGAACTTTTACACAAATGGAATTCAAAATTAACGCAAATAAAGTGTTGAAAAACTTAAAGAGTTAAAAATATCAGATAACTGTTCCCAGAAGCAGAGGGAGAACGTTACAGACTGCCGAATTACGGCACGGCTAAAACTTTTGGTAATATTATATAACAATTTTACGAGTAGCCTTATTGCTCAAAAAAGCCGATTAATGTTTTAAAATGTAGGCAAAAATGTGTCTCAATTTCTATTTACTTCAATGATTTGATTTTACTAATTTGATTTCTCCAAATTAAGGGTAGGCCTTTTCCACGAGGCACAGACCAGGCTTCTATGTGTATAAATCCACTCGGACCCTGCTACTAGTTCAATGTGCAACAAGTCCTGGAAGGATTTCAGTATTTGTCAAGACAACAAATTGGCGGCCTTCACAGGCGGTCCTAACCTCGTTCAAAACTAATTATTGCAGCTAAGATAGTTTTTAAGACGATATCAATGGTGTCAACCCAGTAAAGAGCATGAATAAATAAATAAATGTAATACGCGATAATCTCCGAAAAGATTTTAGGCCGAGATTCTCTTCCAATTTACTTCGCTCTCCTTTTAATTTTTCTTACAAATTGGCGTGAGAGGATCTACTTGTTTAATCCGAACGGCCTCCTCAAGGCAGATGAGTTCATGGCAGAATTGCACTCGGAGTGCTTGGCAAACACTGCCAGGCGACCCCGTTAGAAAAATTGTGTTCTAATTGAAAAAATTTTTTTCTAAAATTTTGGTGTTGCTTTGCCCGAGTCGTAGACGGGTGGAGCACGCTACCATCACACCTCCGCGGCCAACAAAACTAAGTTATTTCAATGAATCCAGTAAAAAATATCATCTAAAAGTTAGCTTGTTTTAGCAATTGATAACACTGGTCAACACAAAATTAGACTTTGACTTCAAAGCATTAAATTTCAATTCTTTACGTCGTAATTAGACAAAAAAAAAAATATATGGCATGAAACAGTTTGCTTTCCTATTTCGGAAATCGCTTGAACAATTTTTTTTCAAAGTCTGTGGTTTTAATTTTTAGTTGAAATTGAAATAATTCAAATAAATATTTTTATTAAGTTTTATTATCGAAATAACTTACAAAAAAGTGGAAAATGATTTAAAGGTGTACATTTTTACTTTTTCTTTTATGTTCATAAGTACTATGCCTCAATAAACGCCAAATATAGTCCCCCATCATGGTTTCATTATATTGTCCTTGATAACGCTGTTCGAAGTTCATAATGTCTTGAAGAAAACGTTATCCTTGCTCTTCTGAATGCGCTCCCATCTTGTTTTTGAATTTATTTAAATAAACGTGCAGCATGTGTACTTTTACTGGCATCCTGGAGCCCAACGCCTTAAAATTTTTTTTAGCATATTTTCAACCTTTCGCAGCTTTTGACTTAGCTATTTCCTAAAAATCCAGACACGACTGCTTTGAACTGTTCCAACTCGCTTTTTGAGTACGATTCAGAAATATTGGAAATTTTTCATCGGCAAAAACGTTTTGTCTGATTTGTGGACAAACAACCTTTAATTTTTGCTTCCGATAACTTTGGAAATAAATTTCTCAATATTCAAATGCTTATGAAGTTTGATCTAGTTTCTTGACAAATTGTTTCATCAACCCTAATTTAATGACAAGAGGCGGCATTAACACCTTTCCACCTCAATTGCCTCACATTTTACGTTTTCTTTCCCGGCACAAAAATTCTGCTCTTACAGGGCACGACCGTTGAGTACAAAGCCTAACACCCGCTTTCCTGTCCCATAAGCACAAATAAAACGAATGCTTTGTATATCCGCATTGAAGTCCCATCAAAAAACCCACCATTTTAAAATCTCCAATCATCAGTTGAACTCGCAAAATCTTGACACTTTCATAATTTCCTTTAAGATGTACTGAGCGAGCAATTGGAAGAGATGGAAATTTATTTCCGTTGTGTAATAAAACAGCTTTTTGTTGAGCTGTCGGTGAATAAACGCCATTCGCTAGGAACACAGATTTGCCAATTACTTCGAACATACCAATTATGTCATTACAAAAACAAAAGTCCATTTTCTTTTGTGAGAAATGTTGAAAATGTTTAATGCTTAGTCCGCTGATCCGTGATATTAACATCATCAAGCAAATTCCACTGTTTTGAGCGAGAGCCTAAAAGCTCTGCTTTACTTTTTGGTAAATTTAAATCTCTAATCAAATCACTAAAATCTTCAGTAGTGACGAAATGATGTTTTGGTTGTTCTTGTCGGTAAAACCTCCTTATCGGAATTGGTTTTATAAGAACTAAGAGATGAGCCACTTTTCTGCTATAATTTTTTCGGTGGCTCAGGTACTGGTAGTGTCAGATCGTGTGCGACTGGAATAGAAGAAAATTCAAGATTAGGATATTCGATAGGTTTTGCATTTTTACCTCTCGTCTTTTACTCGGATACACAATGCAAAAGTAGCAGTGTTTAACGTGGTCTCTTGGTTCTCGCCAGATTCTTGGTATTGCAAATTTCAAAGTCTTTTCTCACCTCGATACCAACCTAAAATATGGAACGAGAAATAAATAAAATTTGCTGACTTCCCAAACATCTTTTACAACAACTACAAGCAGCATATCTCGCACTTTAATAAATTATAATAAAAAGCATCAGCTTCATATTTACACTTTCGCGACGACATTTTAGGTTATTCTAGATTTGTGCAAAACACCTAATCGTTTTTTGTCACTCTAGCGCTATCTAGCGGCAGTGTGTAAATGTTAAAACCACACTCTAATCGAGCGGTATTTTTTAATGTATTAAAAATACTTAAAATACATAAAAAATAAAAAAAATAAACGAGTATTGTTACTATAACTATTACGAGAGCAAACTTTAGACCGAAAGAAAGTATTTTCTTTTCGTTTTAGTTTATAATTAAACAGAAAATCATGAAAAAAACTTTATAACAAAGAACGAAAATTTTTTTGTAGAGTCGTGTAATTGATACTCTGTATGGTAATAAAATAAATACTATAAAGGTATGTTCATTGGAATAAGCATTTTAATCTCTGAAAATAAATTCATTATCTCCATCAATGTTTTCTTCTCTAGGTCAAAAGGTATCAGCGGGTAATTAATTTCAGTTTCGTCGTTCAAAGCCATGCTTAAGTATTTATGTACGTGCGATGGCGGTCAGCATTTGTGATTCGCTCTATTTCCAAATCTACGTCCGAATTCCTTATCAGAATATTATGCCGAGCTTTCTTGTAAGCTATGAGATCAACTCGTGTATGTATTAAATCAACTTAAGACGGATTCCGAGAACTTAGTTGTAAACTTAAGTCGTATTTGCAATTAATTTCATTAATATAAAGTTGCTGACTTTGAAAAGACGTTCTTGTAATTTGAGTTGTGTAAAAAGTGAAAATTCATTACACCTACCATTATAAAAAATTAAACGGGCAATATGAAGTTTTTTGTAGCCATTGCCTTGGCGTTCTGTGTCTGCACAGCTGCTGCAGGTAAAGCAATCTAATTCATATTTTTAATTAAATATATTATTTATTTATTTACTACTACTGATTTAATTATCGGAAAAAAAAACCATCCCACGTGAAGGAAATTAAACACCCAGTGGTCTACGACAACAAAGGTCCTGATTACAAGTCCCGAGCAAAGCAACATCGATATTGAGCAACAAGTTTTTGTCAATTAGAGAAAAGTTTTTCTTAGCGGGGTCGCCTCTCGGCAGTGGTTTCACCAATTTGTAGTTCGATCAAAATCTCATTAGGGGGAAATCACGCCAATTATTTTGTTTAAAATAGTTGTACTAAAACAAGCTCCTGCCATTGAGTTATATGCATTTGCTCTCTTTCAGATAATTGATCGGATAGAGAATACGATAACTATTTGTTTTGAAATAAAACAATTTTAGGTGCACTTTCTTGGTATGTGAAATGTTCGATAGGCAGCTTAAGATTGTTCTACACTTGGAACTTTTCACAATTTTCCGAAAATAACATAATACTTTTGTCGTCCGCATAGTCAATAATGATATTCACCTAACCATTGGTAGATAGAAGATGATAACACTCAACCAGATCTACATATATAGCCATCAAATAAAAAACAAAACAAAAAAAAACAAAAAAGCTCATAGAGGAAGTTTTTGTATGCATAGCTTCGAGATTTTGGAGTTAGGTCTCTTGTTGTTGTTGTAGCGATAAGGTCACTCCCCGAAGGCCTTGAGGAGTGTTATCGATCTTGATGGTCCTTTGCCGGATGCAGATCCGGTGCGATCAGATAATAAGCACGATTAAAGTACTAGCCAGACCATCTCGGAAACGATTTAGTATAACCTCATGAAACCTTCAAGGCCATGCCGCTTTCCCACCCCCTAGATCCATGAGGAACTTGGGGTCGCCAGAGCCTCGGCTGTTAAAGAAACAGGATTCGCCACAAATAGGTGAGGTTGACTGGGTTGGAGAAGCTATATATTGCGCTGGCAGCCCCTTGAAAGAGTTGCACTACACAACCCCTTGAATCAATTTGGTATTTTAGTCGCCTTTTACGACAGGCATGCCTGCCCTAACCCGCTGGGGGAGTTGGGTCCCTTCAGATCTCGGGGGTTCGATATGATCCCTTTTGACGGCACATTTTTTCAAATCGTTTCAGTTATTTGCTCTATTTTTATTCACAAGCTGATTCTTTCACATTGGGGGAAAGAAAAACCCCATTGCCCACAATAAATCTTTGGCTAGAGTAATAAATGTTGATATGCCATCAATGCCTTAATAAAGATTCAATATTAAAACTGTGTACATACAAAATATTTGTAAGAAATAGATTTTCTGTGGACAAATACGTTATTCATACAAAAAAAAAGTTCATGAGTCGAAGCGGTTGTGGTTGTTCGCCTGTATTGTAAACCCACTACCAATCGGCTAAGGTACAAAATACAATTTTTTGGAAACATTTCAATCGTAATATGTTTTAACAATTTTAATAAAATGTGATATTTTTACCACGGCCATAGGTTTACTTTTTATTCAAAAATTTGGAGTAGAAAATTGTGCTAGAACTAGCAAAATTGCTTAATTGCTGAGATTTGACTTAGCCTGACTTCATAGCGCCCGACTATGTGACTGAGCAACTTAGGAGCCTGCACTTACGATGCTCTGCTTCATAGGAGGTCTTTAATAATACCGTTCTGTCTCGAGAAGTATTGGAGGCCTTAGCACAGCAAGGGGCGCTAATAAGGCGGAAAGTTATTTTAATACCCAGCTGTACTTGTGCACAGGGTATTATAACTTTGATTGGATAACGGTTGGTTGTACAGGTATAAAGGAATCGAGATAGGTATAGACTTGCATACATCAAAATCATCAGTCCGTACGTCCGTCTGTCCGTTAACACGATAACTTGAGTAAATATTGAGATATCTCCACCAAATTTGGTACACGAGCTTATCTGGACCCAGAATAGATTGGTATTGAAAATGAGCGAAATCGGATGATAACCACGTCCACTTTTTATATATATAACATTTTGGAAAACACAAAAAACCTGATTATTTAGTAAATAATACACCTAGAATGTTGAAATTTGACGTGTGGACTGATACTGAGACTCTTGATAAAAATTTGAAAAAAAAAATTTAAATGGGAGTGGCACCGCCCACTTGTGATAAAATCAATTTTACAAATATTATTAATCATAAATCAAAACTCGTTAAACCTATCGTAACAAAACTCGGCAGGCAGGTTGCCTCTACTATAAGGAATGCTTTGAAGTAAAATTAACGAAATCGGTTAAGGACCATGCCCGCTTGTATATAAAAGATTTTTAAAAGGGTCGTGGGCGAATAAAGTAAGCTATATCTTTACAAAAAAGAGCTTTATATCAATGATTTTTCATTTCCCTAGTGGATTTATAACAATAAATAGGAACAACTTCAAATTTAAAAAAAATGGGCGTGGCACCGCCCATTTTATGACTAAGCAACTTTCTATGTTTCGGGAATAGTTCAGAATAGAACCATATGTATATGTAATATTGCGCAGCCTTGTAACACTATTAAGCACACAAAACAATTAACAACAGCATTTCAAGTGTACAGCTGGGTGTATAATGTTCGAATTCATCCGAACTTAGGCTTCCTTACTTGTGTAATACTATACGGCAGGGTCCTTCTTTTCGGACAGAAGAACGTACAACCAATATGGTTAGTGTGAAAGTACGTTTCATTGGGGTTTTGGAAAGCTGAAACATGATGGGAACCACATCACTGTTGTCAGCCATTATTTAGAAGTAGTAAAGGGTTTCCTTTTTTCATGGAACCATCATTAATACAAACAATAATTTCAGCCTAAAAATCCAGCGACGAATTTCTCTTGCCAAAAAAAATTTACTTGGGATGAGAAAGCTATTGTAACGTAAATTATTCTGTTAGCAAACGAATATCAAGCAGCACCGTTCGGTTCACCAAGTGGTAGATCAATCGCACTCTTCTTAGGTTGGATATTAAAAACAGGACTGTTCAAAAATGTATATATTGAAGTGCAAATCACAATACGTATAGAAAATTATACGTACATTGAAACTTTTTTAAATCGAAAAAAAATGTATATATATTTTAATTGTTTAAGGAATTTTGATGGTGCCCTTAATGAATAAATGTTGAAAAGAAACAATTTCTCAGTACTACAATAGTTTTTAAAAGTTTTTGTTATTGTAAATTTAAATATCATACCGAAGTTCCTTGACTTCATATGGAAGTGCTTTTTCTTTGCACTTTCATATGAAATTCAGGCACTTTCATATGAATCGTATATATAACTGAGGGATATGGGAGTGCTATGAATTTTTTATTATATTCAAAGTGTGAATTTGTATCTGTGCATATTCTTCAGAGCAAAACAAAAACAAAAGTGCTATAAGTGTATAGGGGTTGAGCAGCTCTATTAAAAAATTGTTTCCACAATATTTAAAATCGACAAAACTTTGTAAGAAACTTTCTGGAAAAATATAAGTTGTTTTGGAATAATTTGGAAAGAAAACCCATAACATATGAAGGTGCATGTAAGTTTTAGATATCTTTTTCTATATTTAAGAAGTCCACTTATAGAAAAGGTGACCATCCTCTAGGGTTTCCACAACAGATCTATGAGCCTATTAATAAGCACACGACATATATTCCCAGAAGAAGGAGTTGGAACAGACTGGAATTTCGCTACGACTTTGCAGTAAATGCCTCTGCATACTGATAGCCTCTGTCTTCACTTGTCACATCCCTTCAGCGTATGTCAATCACCCTTTTTCAAAGTTAGACAGTATCCAGGCCTAAAGTCCCACGGAAATGAATTTCGTTTTTTTGTGATGACCAAAGTGGAAAAAATTACCTCCCATCTTATCAATCTACTTTAACCTTGCCCTGAGCTGCCACCGACTGTGCAGAAAATATCGCTACAGCACAGGTTGCACAAAGTAGCTTATTATAGACAAGCCAGTTAAGGAAATGAGCTTAACCCAGGCGAGGCTATATGATAGTGCGCTAGCCGCAGGCGTTGCAGAAGCCTTTCTTACTCCTTAAGCCAATTTGACGAAGCTATTGTAAGAGTGGCGGTCAATATCATTAGGCTCTTAGGTTCGTTCGAAAAGAACCGTCTAATGCCATTTCGTCATTAGTGCAAAAGTCACTCTCTTGAGTTCGTATTAGATCCGAAAAATTCTAGTGCCTTTACTATAGACGTCAGCATCTATAGATATGCCATCAAATATCTCATGCGGCATTAAGCGAATTTAGTAGAATTCAAACAGTGCGAGCTTCTAAACATGATGCCATAATACGTCTAATCATTTTGAGGAATGCTGATAGCTTTTAACCTTATGACAAGTAATTGTACAATAAGAACCAGAGAGATTATCGCTGATGTAACCACATTCGTATTTATAGAATCTTTATAGAAATTCAATTAGAATTACAAAGTTTTCTTTAAAAAAATTGTACATATATGTACATATGTACACTGATGAGGAAGTTGAATGAATAAAAAAATTTTGTTTGCATTGAGCAAAACTTCTATTGAATGAGGAAGAACTTCTAATTTTCGTATGAAACTTTTCATTAATTCGAGGGTAAATTTTTCTTTAATCTCTTCAATCACTTTTTTTTTATTCCGGAAAAATTTGAGTCTGACTTTTAAGGAGGGCTGGAATACTCCCTTGCGAGTAAGGGACTACTTCGCTTCACTCCATACCAATTTTTAGTACAGGCATGCTGCTTTGTGCCCTCTCTCGAAACTTAAAATATGTTCTAGGCAAGATAGCAATAAAGAAGCTTCCTCTTACTTCTCTAGTCTGCTGTTTACTGTGTCGATCCGGAAATAAGTGGATCCTTCAGGCTGCCAGATTACTGCAGGGTCTTTCAGGCGGAAACTATAGACGCGAAGAAAGCATGGGAAACCTAGTACAAATATCTAGGAATCATTGAAGAGATTAAAATTTCCTGGAAGCTCAACGTAGAAGAGAGAGCGAAGAAGACTTCAACGGTACCTTATGAATATGAAGGAATTTTGGGGTGTGTGTGGGGCATATCACCCTCTTTCTCCCATATCTACAGCAATTGTTGAGCCTATTCTATACTACTCCGGGACTCCGTTTGGTGGACGGCTGCGCAAAAAAGAACGTACCTCAAAAATTGGAGGGGATAAACAGGCTATCAATCATTGGCATAACGGTAACCTTGAAAACAACCCTGACGGCTGCACTGTATGCCATTCAGCACATTCCACCTGTGAAGTTGGTGGCGAAGAACATAGCGCTAACAACTGCAACGAGACTCAATGCCTCGGCACAGCTTGAGTGCAGAAGTTATGGGCATCTAGCGGCTATTATTGAAGAAGGCAGTGGTTAAATAACTCGCTATAAAAGGAGTTGTGCTCAATAGCGGAGACACGAACCTCTGTGCGTGCTACGACGTATTATTTAGTTTTATTAAGGTGCGTCCACACCAGTAACAAAACGTGTTACAAACAGTTATATAACCAATGTTATGTAACTTGTTAGAAATTCAACTGAAAAATGTTGTGTAACACGATGTTGTATAACTTTTTTTCTGTTTTTATAGCAGGTTACATGTTACCAAGAGGTTGTCGGTGAAGATCAAAGGAATTAGATAACTTGGGTGTATAACAAGTTGCAATTGTTTTAAAACAATTGTTATACAACTTTGATATTTCGTTACCGGTGTGGACGTACCTTTATATTTATTTGCAGTGAATTTCTGAAACTATTGCCAAGAAAATGTATACAAATTCCATATAATCATCAAATTAAAATTGTTTATTGTTAGACGTCCTCGAAACGGAAACAGCTTTGAAATTACAACATTTTTAACCGGCCTCCTGAGATATAAATATATTAACGGCTTCGCTCAGATACAGCCTTTTCAAAAACAAACTTTTGGGTAACGACTTTTCCATTAGCATGGGCCGATATGGGAATAGACGCCCCAATCAGATTGGGCGATATTAAAAGAAGGCGAGAACTGCATATTACCGACCAAGCAGAAAAGGTGTGGAACCTTATCAAAACTCATGTGCAGGTCTTACAACCTTAGACTGACAAAGTTACTTTTATCATTGAGGGGACTGTAGGCTTATGATATGTAGTCAGTGATAGCAGTTGTAGGTAGTGCAGGATGGAGGAGGAAACGATTGAGCTCGTGTGCTGAGCTTACTTGGCTAAGGCTCCAGCTATTACGAGTGACACAACTATCAGATCTAGAAACAGCAAGTGGCCTAGGTCTTAGCAAGCTTACAGTACTTACGAAGACAACGGAGTTATTTTATAATATACATATGTAAGTCCTGGTTTATGATAAGGCTTTTCAGTTGTGACGTTGAACAAACTTCTGGAAACACTATGGACCCATTCAGTCTATGTGAGGTCCTTCCGGACCAGCTAGTTCAATCTAATTTTATCTATGCATTTACATAAGACCTAAAGTTATTTATCTTTAAATTAATTAAATTAATTAAAAATTCATATATGTATATTAGAGCGGGTCAAATTGTATAGATGGATTTTTTCCCGTCAGGAGTATAGCAAAAACGTAATCTACAGATGATTCTAAGAAAAATTGCTGAAGACACCATAGCTCTAAGTCCCATTTCGAGGTCCCCACTTTGCCCCCACTTGGCCAAAAAATCTTCATAGCTTCTGATAGAATTATAGCGAAAATATCATATTGGACTTACTTTAAAGGTATTTTACGTACATTTCAGAATCTGTGATAATATCTATAGTGTTTTTGTATTTTAGTAGAGATATCAGGCTTAAATGATTAGAAATTTGCCTAAAATGAACTTTTAATTACTATATTATCATTTTTAACAAATTTCTTATGGAAATTTTTTTTCTTTACAGCTAAAATAAGTTCAGAACATTTCCAACAACTTACATTCAGACAGTTTTTCTTTTGCTTATGTTTGCTTATTACTTGAAAATATATGTTTTTTTTTTTGAAAATTATATTGGGCTTACATATGATATTTTTTCTATAATTCTATCAGAAGATATGAAGATTTTTTGGCCAAACCCTACATTCAAATGCAAAATATCTATTTTGCAAAAGTGGGGACCTCGAAATTGGACTTAGAGCTATGGTGTATTCAGCAATTTTTCTTAGAATAATCTGTAGATCACGTTTTTGCTATACTCCTGATGGGCAAACAATTTGACCCGCTCTAATGTATATAGCAGTAGTAGTAAAGTATTTAGAGAATTCACGTCGCACTGCTTATCACGTTATCAGTTTAAACGTTGTTTCTCTGTATAGTGTAAGCTGCGTTAAATATTTAAGCACATAACCCTAATAAGCGGACCTACGTAAATACAGAATCTGTTTCGCATTCAATAATTTATTTCTCTTTTATTTTTTCAGAGGAAATGGAAAACAGGTATTGGTAATAATTATTACATTTGAAAATTGTTTTAAAGCTTTTGATTACCTGAATCAAAATTTGCAAGCTCTTTTTATTTACCTAAACAAATATTTAAAAATATAATACTAAAATATTTAATATACTAAAATTTTCTAATTATTCCCCTTTAAGCCGCAACTTCCACAGATTGTAAGTACCTAAACAATAAAGGAAACATTTAAGTACCAACATTTGATTTGTATTCCTAATTGGCTTGGTACAAAATTAAAAAAAAAAAAAAACAATTTTCTTTTACTTATTCGAAACTCAAAATTGCATACACAGTGTTTATTTATGCTTTATAATTTTTGTAATTTAACACAATTAATTTATTTTAAAAATTTAGACACTACAGTCAACATCAGCAAACTGTGCAAGAGGCTAAGCAAAAAATTGGAGATGTTGCGACTGGATTCGACGGGTATGTAAAACTGAAATCATATATATCCAGCTGGTTAAAAAGGTTTACAGTTTATCCAAGTCCAGCTGTCACAAAAGTCAATTCAAATTTCAAGCATGCATAAACCTTCTTAGAGCGATAACACCTAACCCCGCCCAAACCAGTTAGAAGATTACCGTAAATTGTTCCTACATTTTTGGAGTTCTACGCAGAGCAGATTTTTGATAAACAAATGTTATCCTTCCGGAGTTCGTATTAGATTGGATGAATAAAGTTGCACCTGACTTTTCCGAGCATTCCTGGGGTAGTTTATAACAGAAATATATTTAATTCGGAACTCTTTTGTGTTTTGCCCAATCGTTGGTAAATGGGAACCCGCAATATGCAGCAATTACAGCGAAATCAGTATACATAATATCGTATACAAGATATAGGGCATAAGACTCTATCTAGCTTATTGTGCTCGAAATAGAGTGCAAAGTGAACGAACTAATTGAACCCTGTTCAGTGCCGTTTTCGAGCTGCCGACGAGATTTCCACGATGTGCCAAATTCTATAGAAGACTAATAACAAGGCTTCATAGCTTTCATAGTGCTAAAGAAGCCTGCTATAAACAGGTGAATCGAAGTTCCCTGCAAAGATTTTACAACTATACCTAATGTACAAGGATCAACCATCAGCCCCGTCAGAATTGCGAAGAACTTCTCCGAGCCATGCAAAAATAAACAAGATTCCAATAAAAGAATTCTAGCAGTAAATCTAAACAACAATCGACAAATTACAACCTCCTTGTTGCTGAAAGATACTCTAAACTCCAACGTCAGTATTAACAGTGAAAACAATGTCAGCCTAGAAATGAACTGATCCTACATAGTCTTACTTACAATAAAAAAGTCCTCTTTGAAAATAAAACAACAAACAAACAAAACTAACTCTCCATAAGTCGCTCAACGTGTCTGATCTAATAAATCGCTAGAAATTTGGATGACCCTTGAAGAATTAGGGAGGAACGTTTTATCATCATCATCACTACTGCCTAGGCGATTTTAGTCATTGTGTACCAAGTCACGCCAGTGACAACGACTGGGCGCAACAAGGGAGTTCAAGTCTTTATTCGTCTGTCCTTCCTAACTCTGCTTCCATATACGGGTGCCGATGGGAATAATTTTTGGGCCTTCTTTCATTCTCATAACATGGCTTGTCTTTTATTCGTTGCACTATGCTTGTGTCTGCGTAAAGCTCATAAAGGGCATTACTTAACCACCTTCGATCCACATCGTTGTGACGAACAGGACAGGAAAACTCTTGAACACTCTAGGGATCGTCTTATCTTCCCTCGCTGCCGTCTATGCTTCGATGTTGATTCCTGTTCCCAGACAGGTGAAGTGTTTTACACTTGCGTATTTGAATATATGAACAGTCATGTGGCTGGAAAGGCGCGAATGTGCTTATTTTTTCTTTGATGGCAACCATTGCTTCCTCTTGTCCTAATTCACTGCAATACTCACATTTCTGCCATCCAATTAAGTAAAAGCAGAACTTACTGTGCATTTGTTATAGCCAATCATTGCTGTGTACTATCATAATGGATTTTATCATCACGGTTTAGATCTGTTGCTATAATTATCCTCACCAGGATAAGGTTAGAAATCGCACGAAAGGGAGTCGTTTTGTCTGACGATTTGCTTGGCCCGGAGAGGGTTTTCCCAATCCTAACGAAGCTGGTGGTGTTGCTCAACGTCATTTGGCAAAGCTTCATTAGATTTTAGGTATCTTAAACTCATACAAAGCAACATACAAGGAACTCCTTCTCGCGTCAAAAGACGACTTTGTGCTTCTTTCGCACAATGCGCTAGATGGAAATGCATACACGATATAAAGCAGGCTAATTCTGCGATACATGGCGTTTGATTTATGCTTTTTATCAAGTCTTCGCTTACGTGCGTGAGCAGCTCTCCGGAAGTTTGTCGTTACCTGGCCCTTGTTACTCTTTAGCGGGTATATTGCCATTCTCTATTCGTCACATCCACGCGGCGGGACGTATTCCGTCAGCAGCGGTTGTGGTATCGGACTCGTCTTTTCCCGGAAGAAATAATTTTCACACTTTAATATTAGTAATAATAACTTCGCGCGACAAGACTCCGAGGAGTTTTAGGGCGACCTTATTTTCTCATTTCATCGTGTTATTTTAAAATATTTCCTGCAAATTGGCGACACGGGGCCTACATGCTTTATGACGGCTCCGAACGATATCTGCGAAGCAGACGAGTCGCTGAGGAACTTTTTATGGCAGAATTACACGTGAAGTACTATTTGGAAAACCACTTCCCATGGGCGACTCCATTTAGAAACAAGTTAGGAAGGCTAAGTTCGGGTGTAACCGAACATTACATACTCAGCTGAGAGCTTTGGAGACAAATGTTGGGGTTCAATGTTGACATAGTTTACTTATATACTCTAAATATATTAAATTTTTTGTTAAAATTTGTCTTAAAAAAAATTTTTTTTTAAGTGGGCCTGTTCGTTATTCGATTTTGTTAATTATACTCAGTTGAGCAGAGCTCACAGAGTATATTAACTTTGATTGGATAACGGTTGGTTGTACAGGTATAAAGGAATCGAGATAGATATAGACTTCCATATATCAAAATCATCAGGATCGAAAAAAAATTTGATTGAGCCATGTTCGTCCGTCCGTCCATCAGTTAACACGATAACTTGAGTAAATTTTGAGGTATCTTGATGAAATTTGGTGCATAGGTTCCTGAGCACTCATCATAGATCGCTATTTAAAATGAACGATATCGGATTATAACCACTCCCACTTTTTCGATATCGAAAATTTCGAAAAACCGAAAAAGTGTGATAATTCATTACCAAAGAGGGATAAAGCGATGAATATTGTTAGGTGAGTTCAGCTTATGACGCAGAATTTTGTAAAATTTTGGACAATGGGCGTGGCACCGCCCACTCTTAGAAGAAGGTAATTTAAAATTTTGCAAGTTGTAATTTGGCAGTCGTTGAAGATATCATGATGAAATTTGGCAGGAACTTTACTACTATTACTATATGTATGCTTAATAAAAATTAGCAAAATCGGAGAACGACCACGCCCACTTTAAAAAATAAAATTTTTTTCAAGTCAAATTTTAACAAAAAATTTAATATCTTTACAGTATATGCTTAAATTATGTCAACATTCAACTCCAGTAACGATATGGTGCAACAAAATACAAAAATAAAAGAAAATTTCAAAATGGGCGTGGATCCACCCTTTTTCATTTAATTTGTCTAGGATACTATTAATGCCATAAGTCGAACAAAAATTTACCACTCCTTGTGAAATTTGGTAGGAGCTTAGAGTCTAGGACGATAACTTATTTCTGTGAAAAAGGGCGAAATCGGTTAAAGCCACGCCCAGTTTTTATACACAGTCGGCCGTCTGTCCTTCCGCTCGGCCGTTAACAAGATAACTTGAGCAAAAATTGATATATCTTTACTAAACTCAGTTCACGTACTTACATGAACTCACTTTGTATTGGTATAAAAAATGGCCGCAATCCGACTATGACCACGCCCACTTTTTCGATATCGAAAATTACGAAAAATGAAAAAATGCCATGATAAATGAAACATGGTAATTGGATTGGTTTATTGACGCAAAATATAACTTTAGAAAAAATCTTTGTAAAATGGGTGTGACACCTACCATATTAAGTAGAAGAAGATGAAAAAGTTATGCAGAGCGAAACAAAAAACCATTGAAATTTTGGCATTACATATATAAATAAATTAGCGGTATCCGACAGATGATGTTCTGGGCCACCCTGGTCCACATTTTGGTCGATATCTGGAAAACGCCTTCACATATGCAACTACCACAACTCCCTTTTAGAACCCTCATTCATACCTTTAATTTGATAGCCATATCGTACAAACACATTCTAGAGTCACCCCTGGTCCACCTTTATGGCGGTATCTCGAAAAGGCGTCCACCTATAGAACTAAGCCCCACGCCCTTTTAAAATACTCATTAACACCTTTCGTTTGATACCCATATCGTACAAACAAATTCTAGGGTCACCCCTGGTCCTCCTTTACGACGATATCTGAAAAAGGCGTCCACCTATAGAACTAAGCCCACGTCCTTTTAAAATACTAATTAACACCTTTCATTTGATACTCATATCGTACAAACAAATTCTAGGGTCACCCCTGGTCCTCCTTTACGACGATATCTGAAAAAGGCGTCCACCTATAGAACTAAGCCCCACGCCCTTTTAAAATACTCATTAACACCTTTCGTTTGATACCCATATCGTACAAACAAATTCTAGGGTCACCCCTGGTCCTCCTTTACGACGATATCTGAAAAAGGCGTCCACCTATAGAACTAAGCCCCACGCCCTTTTAAAATACTCATTAACACCTTTCGTTTGATACCCATATCGTACAAACAAATTCTAGGGTCACCCCTGGTCCTCCTTTACGACGATATCTGAAAAAGGCGTCCACCTATAGAACTAAGCCCACGTCCTTTTAAAATACTAATTAACACCTTTCATTTGATACTCATATCGTACAAATTCTAGGGTCACCCCTGGTCCACCTTTATGGCGATATCCCTAAATGGCGTCCACCTATAGAACTATGGCCGACTCCCTCATAAAATACTCTTTAATACCTTTCATTTGATACACATGTCATACAAACACATTCCAGGGTTACCCTCGGTTCATTTTCCTACATGGTTATTTTCCCTTATGTTGCCACCATAGCTCTCAACTGAGTATGTAATGTTCGGTTACACCCGAACTTAACCTTCCTTACTTGTTTCTTTTTGGAGTTTATTTTTCTCTTTAGAAATTTATTAAGTCAGAACATATGTAAATGAAAAAATGAATTTAACTTAGTAATAGAAAAGAAATTTAAAAAAATTATAAAAATTAGCGTTTATACAACCCCCTTTTAAAACCAAGGCATCACTGTAATGCATTTGCATGTCGTAAACATAGTTGTGTGGGTTTTTTATTCAACCGTTTTAAAAAATGAAGGTATCACTGTGACACAATTGCAAATCGTAAAATTGCTTGTGTTGTTCTTTTTAAGCCACCAAAAGACACAGCAGGTAGAATTGAAATTTCCCCTACCCAAAACTTCGACCCAAAGGGGGGGGGGGGGCATCAGAATTCGTTTTAGAGGTATGGTTCCTTCGGCAAAATTTCTTATTTAGATCCCTAGAATACGATTTTCACAGAGCAATGAGCGATGCCCCCCCCCCCCCCCAGGTAGGGGCAAATTTTGAAAAATCCCACTTTGACCCATTTTGAGTGCTCCACTCGAGTCCAAATGTATGACCGACCCCCACTAACTTTGGAGGCCCGACCCACCGACGCCAGTGGCACACCCCCTGGAACCCCCTGGGGGTTCGCCATACATTTCATTTCATTCATATCATTTTTTATTCATTTTCTTTCAAAACAGCATATATGTTACAATAGCGACTTAAATTAAATTAACCATAATTACAGAAAGAAAAGTAAGGCATTCTGTAAAAATATATGTATTTTAGTATGTTTCCTTCGGCAAAGTTTCTTATTTTGATCCCTAGAATACGATTTTCACAGAGCAATGAGCGATTTTTAAATCGACCCGCCCTAATATATATATATATATATATATATATATATATATAAGTCTTATAAAATAAAGTCGCTAAATTCCATGCACGCACATAACTTCACACAGAATGCTCCGATTTTAAAACGGTTTTTTGCATTTGAAAGCTTAGCAACGTGAGATGGCACAGTTAATATAATTTGAAGGTATATATTATAGGGGCGTGGCAAATTGCCAAAATGTAGTAAAAAATCATAAAATTTTTGTCTATATAGCTATAACTCATAAACGGATGGATGGAATTAAAAAATTCTACTTTTCAGTAAAACTTTGAAATATTTACCTTCGTTCTGCATCAAAAAAAATACTTGATTCCTTTCTTATATCAGCCAAATTGTTTAAACAAAAGCAACATTTTTACTAAAAAATACGTGTGTGTGGTTGTTCGGTGTCAACTGTGAGCGCAAATTGCTTTTGAGTGAGGCGACACATATGTAGCATTCGCTGCGTTATTTAACTTTGTGAGTACATTTATATGTATTTTCATATCATATCAGCTTGACATATGTATGTACATACATATGTATGCGTTGTTGCCAAGTTAATGCAACATAAATGGTTAAGAATGCAAACATCTTTTGAAAAATACACTTTCGTTAAAAATATTGAACATTTCCTTAAAATTCTTAAACAAAATTTTTATTTTTTGGTACTTTTGCATGTATATGCTAATATTTGTGCACTAAGGAATAATAACTCTTCGGGACTGAGACTCGGAGTGGGACTGGGACTCGGAATGGGACTAGAACAAAATAGATACCACCCTCTGGGACTGGGATTGAACAGCTCATTGAGTATTCTTTCGTTGCTCGGCGCTACATAAGAAGATATGCTGATAACAAAACTATAAGGGAAAGGCTGCTGGAGCTATCGATAAGCCATATTTTACCCATAGCTTTGAATCAACCGGACTCAACACCCACCTCTAAAGCAATTTTAACACACATGGTTTTTGAAAGCTTTTAGAGTTGGTCATGTATTGCCATTCTTCAATTAAATATTTTTTTTAATCTATTTTGTTTTTTCTTTTTAATTGAGATATAAATTTTGTATATTTTTTCTAGTCAACATCAAGCTTCATTTGAAGAGGTTGGCTCATATGGCGGTGTCGGTACCGTTGGACTAGAAAGTGGCATATTGGGTTCCTCAGCTCTATCAGGCCTCTCAGCCGCCGAATTGGCAAGTGGTTCTTCATATGGCGCATCTAGCAACAGCGCTGCTTCATTCGGTGCCAGTCACACAGCCAACTTTGGAAGCTCTTCCTCATTTGGTGCTAGCTCAAACATTGCAAGCGGTGGTACCAGTGGTGCAGCTGTTGTCATACCCGTTGCATCCGGCAGTAGTTTATCCAGCAGCTTAACAGAACAAACTGAAAGCGTTCAACAAGTTGTGCCCGAAATTGTGGTATCAGGAGGCAGCTCAGGTGGTCGCGAAAGTTATGTACATCACGAGGAACGTCGCACTCAAAGCCAACCCGTTGTTACTTACACAGCACCCATCGGTGGCTCTGAAAACTATGTACATCATGAAGAACGTCGCGTACATGGTCAAACAGCAACTCCAATTGTAACATATGCACCATCAGGTGGTCACGAAAATTATGTGCATCATGAAGAACGCCGTACTCAAAGTCAGCCTGTTATCCAATACACAGCACCAGTAGGTGGCGCCGAAAACTATTACCATCACGAGGAACGTCGCGTTCAAGCGCAACCGGTTATCCAATACACTGTACCCAGTGGGGGTGCTGAAAACTATGTACATCATGAAGAACGTCGTGTACAAAGCCAAGCAGTACCTGTTATCCATTATACAGCACCATCAGGTGGGTCAGAAAAATATGTACACTTTAAAGAGCAACACATTCAAGCTGCTCCTGTACAAATTGTAGCTCCATCTGGTCAAGAGTCCTATGTTAAGTACCGTAAAGTTGTTAGTTCATCACAACCACATTTGATTGTACCAACCGTAGGTGGTTCGCATGCTTCATACGTACATTCTGCTAACTCAGCTTCCCAACTAAGCAATCTTTTGAGTGGTGCTTTGACAACTGGTCAAACAGCTAACTCGGCTGGTTTCGGTAAGGCTAAGCAATCAAATAGAAATAATAAAGGGTGTATGAACTAAACGATTTTCATACGCTTTAGGTTCAAGCGCACTAACAGCTGGTTCCACTAGCGGTTTCGGCGCACAAAGCCATTTCGGTGCTCAGAGTGGTTTTAGCGCTCAACATGGCTTTGGAGCACAAAGTAACTTCGGTGCTACTTCCAACGCTGCACTTACTCAGGCTTCTCAATTCGGCTCTGGTTTTGGCACACAATCTAAGTATGGATCACAATTTGGTGCAGAATCCAATTATAACTCCAAATTCGGATCAAACTTTGGAGCAGAGTCTGCATATGGGGCAAACTCAGGTTTAACAGCTGGTGTAGGCGCTTCGGGCTTACATCATTACATCTCTGAGTCTGAACGTTTGGCAAAGGCGCAAGTCCAAGAAATTGGTGTGGGTGGTGTTCGTTCCGGTGCTAGCCAATTGGCTGACATGTCAGCTGGATATGGCAGCAATGCAGGTTTATCAGCAGGCTATGGAGGTGCTGGTAGTGGTTACAAAAGCAAATCTTGGGAGAAAGCATCGAAATGGTCTTCACAATCCGAGGTAGTATTTCAGTCGTGAGTTATGAGAACAATTTTTTTTAATTTAATCATATTATTTTCCAAACGCAGTTCGGATCAGATGGTCAAGTCAAAAATTATAAGGAGCTATCAACTGGCGAAAGCGAGAACTACGACGTGAATGGACATCGTGTCGGTTACAAAGCTGCCACCACGACACTCGACGACAATGGCAAAGTCAGCAGCTACAGTCTTCACACATAAGACTTTATTCGTACTCTATAAACAGTTTAAATATTTAATTGTGTTCTTTTACACTAAGATTATGTAGGTATGTTTTTTTTTTCTTTTTAATTACAAAATATAAATAAAATATCCCAAATAGTTTTAATTAAATAAAGCCATATAGCTTAGACCTTAATTCAATTACCGCTGTGAGAATAGTTTTTCTAATTTACCATCCACTACTTTAATTACTGAGCTTGTGGGTTGAATAGGAGGCTTGGCTATGACGATATGATGGTGTGCTCGTCGTCTTCTATTATCGACAATAGCGGTCATACAATAACATGGCTTCCAGCTGGGAGTTCGAAGTCCTGTAACAGTATTGGGACGATATTGCTCGTTGTGTGTTCGCTCAGTGGTCCATATATTTTGGGATGGTGTATAACTGTTCCAGCCGTCTCCTGGACGATAACCGGTGCTGCTACCTCCATTGCCAGTAGGCACATACACTGGCACGTTATTGGGATAGTATTGTGGATAATAATACGCAGGACCTGTGCTTTGACCTCTGCCTTCATAGCTTCGTCGTTCTGAGGAAAAATTCGGATTCCAATGACTCTTGGGATCTTGTGATTTTCGTGTTTCTTGCGTTGGACCACTACGTCCCTTATAAATGGGTACACTTGCGTCTTCTGTTTGGAAATAAAAGATGGTAGATTCAAATAAAAAATAATCCATATGGTGGTCGGAACTAACCTTTATCATCATCTTGCGCTGAACTTGTTACATTCGCATCACTTCCTCCATCTGTTGATATTTCGAATGTTATATCAGTATGTATTCCAACACGTTTCCTATGTTTTCCCCCATCGGCTATTTCCACGCTTTCGGTATTCTCTAAATCGAGAGGTATAATTATTTGAAATTTGTTGCAACCAAAGCCTTTTACCGAATGGCATTTTAACTTTACTTACCTTTGGATTTTTGTGTATCGCCCGTGTCCACGGTTACACGCACACCATGTATTTTTGGTCCAGACTTACCGCCACCAGCACTGCCGCTATTTTTAGTAGTTCCTGTATCGGTTCCCCTTCCACTTACGCCATCTTCTGGGCCATTTCGATTTTGATTACCATCTCCTCTACCACCTTGACCTGTGCCAGGTATTATTGGCACCTCTGAGCTGTTTTTATTTTCTGCTTCGTCAAAATCCAACTTCGGTGATACTTTATTCGCTTGCGCTAATGGCAGAACAGAAAATTTGTTTGTTGTTACAGGGGCAGTTTTTGTATTAATAAGTTTATAAGGTTCATCACATACAGAACATAAAAAATGGTTAGATTTTAATTTTATCACTCCGCTATTAAGGTCAACTATGTATATGATGTGGATATAAAACCATTTCTAATTTACCTTAATCCCAAATCGAGAAAAACTAGCTCAGAAAAAGGCGGCGACTTCCGACTGTAGAACAACCAAGCCGCCAAGCATTAGTTTGATGTCATGGCAGGACCAGCGATCGTATTCTTTTCTAATTTATCAGGAAAGGGTTTCCCTATCTACGTCGCCCCCATCACCTCTTAGCGCGTAGGCAGATAAACTGTATGTTGAAAAATCTCTCCCTGTTGCGGATGGCGGCAAGACGCTCGCTCATAGCGTGAGCAACAGTCGTTGGCGGCGAAGGCTCTTTTCAACCACAAATCCCAAACCATGGTTACGGGGTCCATTTAAATTTCTTTGGCTATTGTGGTAGATGTCGCAAGGCCGCATTGATCTCAGCCTTTGCATTTACGACGAATCGGAAGCTCCTTAATATTTAAAGTAAATTCCCTCAAATCATTTTACTTTAAACGTTTTCCGATGTCGTCACTAGAAAAGAGTTCTCATCCCAAGCTGGCAAATATTTTTCATTAGAAAGGATTTTTACCCCAAAACCAAGATACGGGGTACATAGATAGTTACATATTTATTTGACGAGCCACTTGATCTAACTCTGGCTCTTAAGGCCCAAATGTCATTAAGCCCTTAACACCGGAATGGACCCCTACGCTTCTTCTCTTTCAGCCCCGATCGTGGACGTCCCACGGCACCAAGATTGCCCAGTTTAATGAATCAAGTTTGTAGTTTTCATTTCATATCTAGTTTGTATTTCATATCTGGTACGAGTTCTGTTATTAACTTGATCCATACGCCACATCCCCACTTTCTCCTCCAATTTTGTTTCCTTTTATTGCTTTGCCTCGGTCCTCTGAAAGGTGAGGGGTTTCAAGTAGATACCTCAATGGGAAGTTTCTTTAAAATGTATTGCAAGATTCCATCTGATCCCTAAGATGTTTCCAAATATATAGATATCTCTACCGAAAATTGTTGTCATATTTGTTACACTGTTATTGACCACTGAACCAAATGTTAAGTTTGAAGTCGCGAGCTTGATGGAAACTGGCTTAAAAACGGATAACAATAATCTAAATATCGCATGATTTTTTTCTAATTTTCTCGACGCGTGTCCCACGTAGCGAAACGTTGCTCCAAACCCCTAAAAATATATGAGTTTAACCCCTTATGTCAGGGTAACTCTGAGTTAAAAACTCAACTTGCCGTTCTACAAGTAGGCCCTAAAAATTTAATTTTAATGTTTTCAATACAAAAAATTTCAGTGTATATACAATTTTATACATGTATTGTGATCAGAGCTGGCTAATTTCAATTCCATTACATTACCCATTACATTCCTCAGTACTAGGAAAAAGTAATCAATTCCTGTTCTGCACAGCAAAGGTATTGATTACATTTCAATTCCCCAAAAAAAAAAATATCAAAAGTTATTTCGGTTTTTTGAGGCTCAATTACAAAAAATAGTTTGTAATTGAAAATAAAATAATAAATGGTTTTATTGGTAACAATACTTGCATGAAATAATAATAATACTAAAAGCTAGAAAATAATTAGGTAGGTCCTAGGTACTAGTCATATCACTCCTCATCAATCTGAGGCATTGATCAGACAATTAAATAAAAGCGTTTTGCGCGTGAAATTTCTAAAAATGTGAGGCGTAGCATAACCTCATTAAGGTTCAGTTGGTCTTATATATGACTATCAATAGAAATTTGACGCGTCCAACGCTTTTATTTAATTGTCTGATCAACGCCCTAGATTGATGAGGAGTATGATGACTAGTACCTAGGACCTACCTAATTATTTTCTAGCTTTTATTATTATTATTACTTCATGTAATGTAGTATTATGCATGGTGCCTCCTTATGTCAATACGTTTGTAGTATTATGCAGCATACTCTAATACGCCAATGTACTTTCTATGCAGACCACCCATATTGCATTCACATTACAATATCGCATTGACCAATTCATTAATAGCGTGACCGCGTGTCAATGACAATTCGTCAATGCGCCTGCCAAAATATTTCTACAGTTACAATTTGTTAAACTAGGTCGAACTAATATGCTGCATAGTCGAATGAGCCAAGATCTCGCATTCCGGAATTGTTGTATTTGTAATCGAATTTCAAAAAAAAGTTTGATGACGTAGCGTTTTTGAAATTTTTCGATTTATAACATTTCTCTCTTATTTCGCTACCAGTGTTCAGAGTATTTAAAACTGTTACCTAAGTAAACGACTACACCGGAGTAAAAATTGAATTTTCGGACTATATTTTTTCTTCCTTTTTGAAAGCGGGCGAACAACTAACATCAAATTGATTTGGTGGATTGGCAAATATTCTATCTACCCGGATATTTACCGCGAAAAAATATTATTATTATTATTTTCGGTTTACTATACATATTTAATGCTCTTTTTAATGACAGAAGGTTTCAGGACCGAGGCAAATTCCTGTAGGAACGATAATGGCGACCTGGTAACTGACGTACAGAGTGTGGACGAAGACGACCCGATACTCCGATCGCCGATGATGAAAATCATACCCACCGGGCTGTTCAAACATGAAGGCGAAGAGTTGGTATAAGAAAAAAGCAAAAGAGTGGTTCTTGCACTAAATGTGGACAAGACGAAGTACTTGCTGTCATCGTGGCCTTTGTACCCACGTCACTGTTGACGGATATAAATTTGAGACTGTGAGGGATCTCGTCTATTTGGGAAGCAGCATTAAAAGCAAAAACAATGTCGGCCTAGAAATCCAACGGAGAATGACTCTTCCCAACAAGTGCTTTTTCAAGCAATTGAAAAGTAAAGTTTTTTCTCGACAAAGAAAAATCTCGCTCTACAAGTCACTCATTATAGCTGTCCTGACGTATGGAGAATTCGAGAGAAAACTTCTCCGTAAGATTTATAGTCATATCACTGATGTCGACGGCTGGTAACGAAGGAGGTATTAGCTACATGAGCTTTTCACAGATATGATGATAGTGCAGCGAATAAAAACAGAAAGCTTCGCTAGCTAGATCATGTTATGCGGATGAACGAATACGCTCCTAACTTACTCAAAAGATATTAAGTAGTTATACTATTTATTAGTAGGAGGCAAGAGCGGAGCAAGATACTCCGATTGGAATAAGGTCTGAACACTATCTCAGCAATAAAACATGTTGCCAAAAACGTGACGTCATGCCAAGGAAATTTATTTCCCAGCCAACTATGATTTTTGTGCTCTCTCATTTTTTAATGCGGGATCTGTTTATTGGTTCATGAATATGCTGACTCAGTATGTAAATGTTAAGAATGTAGTGTATTAGTGTTAGTGCAAATACGTATGTGTAGAATAGATAATTTTGTATAAAAGGAAAGACAATTCTAAAATAAAGAGAATCGTTTTTAACGTTATACATCGGCGTTTCAATAAACCTATCGTTTCACATTTATTATGTTTATCTTTAATTTGTTTAGCCTATGATCAGAACTAATCTTACAGACTAGATACACAAGTAATTAAAAACTAAATAAACAACTTATAACTACACAAAAATGTGAAAATATGAATAGCATAAGCAAAAATAAAAAAAAAAAAAATACAAATAGATATTGCAAGTTAGAGTTGACTTGAAAATATTTCTCGAAAAAGAGAAATCAATAAAAAACCTCCCCGAGAGTTTATTAAATTCAGTAAGCGCGCGAAAAATTGAGTCAAAACTACAATATATAGCCCTGCAAGCACGTAATTAAAATGGTAAAAATGTACGAAGACTCCTATTGGGAACATTAAATGACAACTTCGCTAAGAGAGCCGAGCAATCCAGAGAGCCAGAGATGAGATCATAAACGAACATTAGCAGATGTACTACCCTTCTGGATTCGAAAGGTTGGAGATTTATGAGTAAGCAGCGTGAGTAATAGGATAGGATAGGACATGGCGATCCTGCCAGGAGTGATCACTAGTTGGCGGACAATTTGCTAAACCAGCAAAACTGCTAAACGATCACACTGGACAAAGATCCTACCAAGTTTTTGTTTAAAGAAAAAAGTTATTTTTTTTAATTAAAATCCACAAACTGGTGCTATACAGGCCACACGGATGAAGATACAACTAGTTCGTTACTACATCCACAAATATGTTAACAAAAAACAACAAAAGTATTGAGAAAGGATTCGATGGAATAATCCAAACAAGCGAGGCAGGTCAAAGCAGAAAAGAGTGGAATAAGGACCCAGCTAAATAAAAACAACTATAAACGACTGATTGCATGCTATCAGGGTGACATAATCGAGTGGAATAGTATACCAGACTGACAGCATAATCAAGTGAAAATCCCGGATATTTTAGAATGGTAACAGTAAAACAACTACACTGACTGGCAACAAGCTGGAGAAATTTTTGTACATAAGTATAATTAGAATCAATTGAGCGGCCTCAGCGATGCTAAACTATGAGCAAAAACTTCGTTTTTGCTTAGGAAATTTTTTTTCCTCCTTCTTCATTTAAGTTAGAATCAAGATTTCACAGTAGGACTAGTTTAATTGAAAAATTTTGCAAAAAAAAAGGAGAAAAATAAAAAATTTCAAATAATTTGTCAAAAAAAAAATGTTTTTTTAAAATGTCAGATCATTATAATAACTAAATAAGTAAGTAAATTGGAATGCTCAGGTCATCCTTATAAAAACCCTTAAATTTGGAATTCTTCTTTTATGCTCACTGATGTTTTCCCAAGGTAGAAATGAACAAATGGGACCAAATTTATGAGGCGTTATCTGAAGAAAAAATTAAAGCAGAAAAAACATACAAATGCATAAATAAAAATACCACAATAAAACCAGAAACAATAGTAAAATATTTGAACATGATCGCAGAAGCTCTAAATAATAGAGGACAGGTGATCAATACGGTAAATAATATACTCACCAAAGAGCACCAAACAGAAGCTTACCAATTCTTTTCCTACGTACGAGATAAATTAGTATCTTCTTTAGCCAGATACAACATAGAAATAACTATACCAACTACAGTAGAAGAAAACCTTCAGGTTGATTTTAATTCAGCTCTAACAGAACTTTCCCGAAACCGCACCCTATCACCATCGTTGAGTCAGACTTCATCGGTGAAAGAAAAGAAACTATTAAATCTCCCACTCTTTAATATCACAATGAAACAAACCGTAGAATTCATCAAAACCGCCCCATCAGTGCTAGCAGAGTTTGATGGTAAGCCTGAAAATTTGCATAGTTTCCTGACGCCATTGATATCATCGACCAAAGCAAGAATAATCACGAAACTTTAGCAATAACGCTGATAAAAACAAAATTAAAAGGCACAGCAAGAAATTTTATTAGCAACGAAACTACAATTGGACAAATAAAATTAAAATTAAGAACTGCAATAAAAGGCGAATCAGTGGAGGTTTTGACAGTAAACTCCCGAATATCCAACAGCGCAGTAAAACAGCAAACCAATACACTGCGGATATAGAAAAGATAACTAGGTCATTGGAGGGAGCATACATATGAGGGATGGCTTAAACCCAGACTTGGCAACCATATATGCTACCCAAGCAGCAGTCAAAGCCATGTGTAAGAACTCCTCCAATGATAAAGTGAAAATGATCATGCAACCGGGAACATTCACAACAATGAACGATGCAATTTCAAAATTCACAAACAGCTGCACGGAAATCACAGGCAGCTCGAACACAATTTTAAATATACGGAAACAAAATCAATATTGAAATAAATTCCGTGGAGGTTATAAAAATAGGAACTACGGAAGTTATAGAGGCAGAAGGTTTAGATCACAATCAAAGTATAACAATAACAATACCCCGAGATCAAATAATAATACCCAAAGGGTTAAAAAAAAAATAAATGTAAGGCGCGATAACCTCCGAAGAGATCTAAGGCCGAGCTTCTCTTCCAATTTGCGTCGTGCTCCTCTTGATTTTCCCTACAAATTGGCCGGACGGGACCTACATGTTTTATGCCGACTCCGAACGGCATCTGCAAGGCAGATGAGTTTTCAATGAGAGCTTTTCATGGCAGAAATACACCCGGAGCGCTTGCCAAACATTGCCGAGGGGCGACCCCGCTTAGACAAATTTTTTTCTAATTGAAAAACCTTATTTCTAAAATTTTGATGTTGCTTGCCCGGTGTGAACCCAGGGCATACGGTGTGGTAGGCGGAGGACGCTACCATCACACCACGGTGGCCGCCCAACCCAAAGGGTTGCAACCCAAAATTTTACGCACCAGGAAAACCAGTGAAATCTGCTGCTTCAAGAGCAATAAGTAGAAAAATATGTGTACCAAACCTACACTGAAATATCTACATATCCACTAAAAAGACTCTAAGTAACTCAGTTTCAAACCTCCTAGTAGATACAGAAGTAGATACAGGAGTAGATAGAAAATAGAGGATAAACTAATCCTAAGACCATATGATTTTCCCCAAAACAATAAAAATGCACCTAACAAATTGTCTGCCCGTCAACACAATTACGATGCCTGCCAGATCTGAAGTCATTATACAAGTAACAGTAAATACTGATAGGCAATTTTATAGCAAATACAATCACAAATAAAGATGACACTTTCGTCAGAATTTTTAACACAACAAATAAAAACACAACTATTTAAAACTACAAAATTAATACTGAAAATTTAGAAGACTACACACTAATTGAAACAAACACACACAATAATAAAATTTTTTACTTTTTAGTTCGTTTTATTAACAAGTAATAGAAGCTTGTTCTTAGAAAAGCCTTTTTCTTAAATTTAATTTAAATAGGAATTTTTTTTAAATTTTAGTAGGGTAAAATATTGTTTAAATTAGTTACGTAATCTTTACTTAGTTATTTGTACCGTTTCTCATTCTATCCATTTCTTTTAATGCATCAACTTACTTTTTAGTTAATTTTATTAGCCAATAATAAAAGCTTATTTTTAAAAGTTTTTTTTTTTAATTTTATTTTTTTCTTTAATTTTATTATTCATAATCGAAATAAAATGTGACTAAGTTAGTTGAAGCATTTTTGACAGAGAGCACATATTAAATTATGTCAAACAGTGTTAAATAACTTAACTTTGCCTATGCCGCGTTCAGTTTACAACTACTTATTGCAGATCTCTCATCTGTGGGTTAAATCTGTTTTAAAATAAAATTCTACTTTCGCTTAGCTAAAATTCCATCGCCAAAAATCTGTAAAACAAAATCAAGTGCGCAGAAAAGTATGCAACACTTACCGATAACAGCCTAACGGCGTTAGCGTTCGTTGTATCACAGAATTTTTACACTTTGAAAATGACGGCTGTTGTTTGCAAGGTTGCATTCCTTTGAGTCTTCGTTTTCACCATCTGGATTAACAAAGTCATGAGCCTGGACATTCGTGCAATTTTAGTGATGTAAATTGCATGGCGCCAGCGCCAATGCGGTGCCAGCTCAATGGTAGCTCATTGACGAAATGACTCCAATCGAATATTTGACGTTACTTAGTAGTGAGTGCGTAGTACATTTCACTTACGCTATTGAGTGAAACGACTTTTGTGTGTCAGGCAGGAGTTTGGTGTTATTGGCGCTACTGGCAATGATGACAAAGAGCTGATGGCGGTAGCGCTGGTAGTTCAGCTTTTGAGTTGTATATTTTAAATTTAATTCACAATTAATATGGGTGTGTTTGAGCGGCCAAATAATAACAGTAGTATTGCTAACGTGCTGCTAAGTTAATGGAATGTCGATAATTTCCTAGCGATTATCAATAGATTGTCAATATTTCGTTCAACGGGCACGCGTAATTGCCACATCTGCTCAAATTTTCCAAGTTTTTCCATTCTTTATTTAACTTAAGCTGTTATACCAATATTTTTCTGCCAGTTTTTTTCAAATACGTAATTTTTCCAAAAGCAAAATAAATTACAGAAAAGATTACAGAGTTAAACAGCCTTAAAAATTCAGCTATGTTGGTGATACACAGAAATACAACAGAGGGTTGTGTCTCCGCTTTTCGCAAGCGTTGAGATTCACCACGCGTGACACGCGTGATTCACCACGTCCAAATATCACAATCCACGGATAGGTACCGGCGGGTTTGTATGGGACTTAGGCTGTTATGCCAAAGTAAATACAAATCTTTACCGATAACTGTGTTATCGATTAATTTATCGAATTCTAACAAAGTAATATTGCATTGTCATCGGAGTTATACATGTGTGCAAAATTTCAGCTCAATCGGACACCGGGAAGTGTATCAAATTTAACTTGCAAGATTCCATTACAGACAACAAAAGTGAAACTAAATAAAAGCTTATAAAAATAATAATGATACAGAAAAATTAAAAAGATTAGCCAAAAACTTCCCAAAATTTGTCAATTCTCAATTAACATCATTATGCACAGAGTTCATAGACATATTTGCACTAGAAACAGAACCAATTTCCTCTAATAATTTTTACAAACAAAAATTACACATGAAAGACGACACCCCGGTATACATAAAAAACTATAGATTGCCTCAGACACAAAAAGGGGAAATAAACAAACAGGTTAATAAGTTGATCGAAGATGACATTATGGAACCCTCAATATCAGAATACAACAGTCCAATTTTATTAGTACCCAAAAAATCACTCCCAGGGAACACAGAAAAAAGATGGAGGTTGGAAGTTGACTACAGACAAGTAAAAGTTAGCAGCGGATAAATTCCCACTTCCCAGAATTGATGATATTTTAAACTAACTTGGAAGAGAAAAATATTTTTCATGCCTAGACCTTATGTCAGGTTTTCATCAAATAAAATTAGACCCCGATTCAAGGGGCATAACCTTATTCCCAGCTGAAAATGGCACATACAGAAAGTAGCACCAAATTCATTCCAAAGGATGATGGCACTAGCATTTGCGGATCTCAAACCATCTCAAGCGTTCCTTTATATTAATGACTTAGTTGCATGTTAAAAAACTTACGAGATGTGTTCTCCACATGTAGAAAATACAACCTAAAATTACATCCAGATAAATGTCTATTTTTCAGCCAAGAAGTAACCTATTTAGACCATAAATGTACAAGCACGGGAATACTACCGGACCCAAGCAAATTTGAAACAGTTCAAAACTACCCAACACCAAAAGCAGCTGATGACGTTAAAAGGTTCGTAGCGTTGTTTTCAATAAAACCGTTTAACTTAAATTTGTTTTTTTAATTATTTTATTTTAAAGTTTTTAGTCTTTATTTAATTGCCTATTATTTCTCATTCTATTTAGTTCATTTAGTGACTCATTATTACAAGGACTCTTTCCTGACAGTTTGTTACAATCTAAGTCTTCAATACATAATCCTTCCAAAGACTTTACTTGACTCTGCGCCACGTATGCTTGTCCCTCCTCGGACTCCAAAATATTTTAGTGTCACTTCTACCGGACTGTATGTAATAATTGTTCCAAATATGAGTCAAATCGGACATCATAAGTCGCTTTCTATTGATGTATGTATTATGTGTTCCAAATATGTACCAAAACGTACCACAAATACGATTTTTTTGAATATCTCGATCCTTGCACCACCTAGCGATTTTTTATAGGCCGCTTTCTATTCATATATGTATTATCTGTTCCAAGTATGAGCCAAATCCGACCACAAATGCGATTTTTTTAAATATTTCGATCCATGCGCCACCTACGGATTTTTTTCTTATTATTGCACTGTCATCGGGTTCTGAACTATATTCCAAGTTTGAAGCTTGTAGCTTATCGGAAAGTTACTTAAATTTCAATTACAAAATTCGTGCCTGCCAGCCAGCCAAGTCAAGCTAATAAAACCATTTAGAAAATACTTTGCACAATTGCAATTTCTTTCCCAGTACTTTCGAAATGAATGGGAATTGCTATAAAAAAACTTGAAACACGTTTTCAAGCCTGGGAAACCGGCTAATGAAGGTGAGTCATAACGACCGGTATCACTCCGTTCGTCAGTAGCGAAGACAATGGAAAACTTCCTGCTCCATCAGTTTACTGCGAGTCTTCGCCTAGCCACTCATAACCATGGTTTCCGCAAAATGCATAGCACTACCAGCGCTGTCAAAAGCTTTTGGCACAGTCAACCACGGCAGTCTTCACTAAGATATATAAGGTTCACCCTTTTCCCTTTGTATAAAAAGATGAACTGCAAATTATCTGAACCTAACCGACCAAATCCACGGCCACTCTGTTTTGCGACGTGGAATATTGGACGTTCACGTCGATGTTGTTGCGCTCCCGACTGTCAGTCATTCAAAGGACTTAGGGGTAAGATTCGGCGACACTCTCACCTTAAAGGCGTATGCCCTCGAAGTTGTATCTAAAGTACAAAGCCGCAACAAGTCGCTTGTCAGCAGCACTTGGGGAACATATAAGGAAACGTTGCTAGCCACGTACAAAGCAATTGTCCGGCCGCTCAACAGCAAATCTAAACTACAATGGATACAATCTTACTGTACTCGTCCTCATATATATGGCGAGGAGAGATGAATTTGCCAGTCATAGAAGACAGTGCTTCCGTTTTACAAAAATTTTCTTATGATCCAAGGAGTTACTATGGCCTCATAAAATCACTGCTTGAATCGCAAAAATATTTTTTACATTAAGAATTTTTTAATTACTCGAGCCTCAAAAATACGAAATTACTTTTGGTATTTTTTTGCTGTGGAGAAAGGAGTTGATTACTTTCCTCAAGTACATATAATTGGGAATTGAATACCTAAAGCAGGGATGCACCTTAACGTTAAGCTAATCGTTTATCAAAAAATTTCCACCGTTTCCGTTGAAACACTTCGAAATATTATCGATAAAGAAATTATCAAGATAAATTGTATCTCGTTTTTATCCGAAACGAAAAGCTTTCGTTAACGTTAAAAACGTTAACAAAAACGTGATACTTTATGTTTGAATTGTGCTGGCAATGCTATAGCCATGGTGAAGCCGTAAGGTGGTAACAACGAGCGCACATACACACACAAACTCCATATAATTTGTTTGTGTAATTCGTTGGTGGTAATGTCAAAAACACTCTGAGAAATGTTCGTACTGTCAAAATTCATGAGAAAAGTTGCAATCAGCTTGGCTATTGCTTTCACCTTTAATGACTCCGCCATCAATCAGCTTTGCCAGCATAGTTTGAAATTAATAATGAACATAAACGATTTGATTCCGTTTTGATATGGCAGAAAACGAAACGAAATCATTTCGTTAATTTGACGTTTTTAACGTTAATAAACGAAACGAAATGACTTTGTTTCGTTTATTAACGTTAATTATCGTAACGAAATGATATCGGTTCGTTGGTTAAGCATGCCTGACCTAAAGTAATCATTACTAACCATCTTTGATTGTGATTTGAATTTCAATATAAACATTTTTCTTTTTTTTCTTTGTAAAAAACTTTTCATTTATTTAAGGAAAAGTTTTTATTAAATTGTTTCATCAGAATACTAGGTTGAATATTTTTCACAATATTTATGTACATGTACGAATAGCTCAGTGAATAAGAGTACTCGACTATAAAGCAGACAGTTACACAATTTAATTATACCTTTCATGAAAATGAAATGGTATATCAACTTTGTCACGAATCTCAAAATTGTAAGTCCTTAAAAAAAATAAATAGACCCACCAAAAAGTATACCGAAATAATCAGGATGAAGAGCTGAGTTGATTTAGCCACGTCCGTCTGTCCGTCTGTCTGTTTGTATGCAAACTAGTCCCTAAATTTTTGGGATATCTTGATAAAATTTGGTGAGTGGGTGTATTTAGGTGTCCGATTAATTTGTCGAACCGACCGGATCGGACCACTATAGCATATATCCCCCATACAACCCATTTTTCAGAAAAGAGGATTGTTGTCATATATTCCTCAATTTATCAGATTGCAGCTTCAAACTTCACCATATGCTTTTGCATATTGCACATATTATTGGATGAGATCCGTCGTATATATAGCATATATCTCCCACAACCGATTGTTCAGATAAGAAGCTTTTCGTAATTACTGCCCCATTTTAACAGTTAGAGGATTCAAATTTCACTGAATGCTTACGTTTACGTCATATATTGTTGAGATAAGTGTTCATGGTCATAGCTATTTCATGCAGACCACAAAAAACGTTAAACTTTGCATCCTCACACAAACTATCTACCTATTTTTATACTCAGCTGAGCAGAGCTCACAGAGAACAATAATTTTGTTCGCAAAACGCTATCCCATAACGGCATAAACTAATCGGGATAGATATAAAGGTCTATATATCAAAATTATTTGGGCGAAAAAAGAAATTCATTTAGCCACGTCCGGCCATCCGTCCGTCCGTGCAAGCTGTAGTATGGCAGCTGAGTATGTAATGTTCGGTTACACTCGAACTTAGCCTTCCTTACTTGTTTATTTTATATTTATCTTAAAAGTCGCTTAGGTATATATGTACATCTGTTCACTATATATTTTATATCTTATACAGCCGATTATTTGGATATTACGAATGGGATAAGATTATTGTTCAGCCCCATTCATGAAAGGTATGAAGTCTTAGGCACAGTCCCGTCCCTACTTGGTTTTTTAATTTTTTTTATAAAATTATCGCCTTTTTTAAGAAAATGATTACTATAACCGAAGAAAACCCAACATCTTAGTTTTTGAGAAAATTGTTGGTCTAGATTAAAGGAGGCGCATCTGTGGCGCAAAATGAATCCTATTATTTATTCGATTTCAGAAATATTTATAAATTTATTTTTCAGTGTACGTGATAGTATATCACGGTACGTGCCTACGACATATGTACGAATTTTCCTACCAAGCTGGCATAGAGTTATATTTTTCGATTTAACTATTTCAATAATATGCTCTGCGAAGTAAATTTTTGATTATTTACATTTGTACCACAACAAGCTTTACGTATATACATATATTTGAATTAAAAAAATAATGGTATTAGTTTTATGTTTTCTTAGAGAACACTATTTTGAATGATTTCACGGGCGTACCTTTGACATTTTGAGGCAACAACACGGCGATAATCAATAATAATAATAAGCAGATCGATGTTATTCTTGATAGAAATTGCGCACTCATTTCATAGAAATTATCCAGTCATCAGATCATTTAATTGGTAAATAAATCTTGTTTAATCCAGTACTTAAAAAAAACGAGGGTTTTTACAACACGATTTTCGCCGTTCACGCCTAAAGTCGGCTTACAACTAAACTCAACTGATTGTTCAAATACTTCACAGAACCTTTTGATTGTTATTTTTAAAATAAACGAAAAACCCATTCATTATTATTGTGTTTACATAAAGATATGTAGATATTTGATAGTAATAAAAGGAAACGCAATTCAAAACAAAAAAAATATAAAAATGTTTGTTGTAGCAAACAACAAAATTAGCTAAATAAGAAACAATTTAGAATCTTAGAACAATAAAGTAAAAAAAAACACATACAATATCCGCTCTGAGTTGTGAGCTTCAAAGCGTTTCATGTTTAAAATTACCTGCAATAAAATAAAATCGTTGGAGATATTTTTCGCACGTTTAACCGACATCTGCACCGCCCAACGGCGCATCCAGCAGATAATCTTAGTTTATTGCCATCAGCAGCAATTCATATATGTATGTACATTGGAGCGTATTACAAAAAAATTTTGAAAATACGCCCCTCTGGTTCGAACAAACATCTTTTGAGCAGCCTGTAAAATCAACGTAATTAGTTTTTATACCCAGCGTTCCTTGTACACAAGAGTATCACAACTTCGGTTGAATAAAGGTGGTACATGATGGCATACAGGAATCGTGATAGATATATACTTCCTTGGATCAAAATTATCAGCAACGAAAAAAGGTTTGAATTGAGCCATGTCCGTCCAAAATTAGACATCATTACCAACTTTTGTATACTCTCTTATGTGTATCGAGGCTAGAATTGTATTGAAAATGGGCGAAATTGAACTACAGCCATGTCCACCGTTTCATTACCATAGACCGATTAAGTGTTTGTTAAATTTATGATGAAAAATAAAAATTTCGGTAAAATTTTGTAAAAGAGGCGTGGCACTTCCCACAGTTATAAGAAGTAATATTCATATCTTTCTCATCAACATTATTATTTGTGTTTGTGTGTTTAATGGTGTGATAGTTATACATTTCATGAACATGAAATGGTATATTAACTTTGGTCCGATTTTTGTAACGTTGAGAAATATAGAAGATAGAGCCGTTATTAAGTGAGCCGTTTATTTTGAAAGTGGCATAAGTCATTTCCAACTCATGGTCTTAAATGCATTGTTATTTTTGAACGAATGCATATATAGATGGTTCTACAATTATAAAATAATAATAAGAATTGCATCTTTTGGATATTGGACTCTAACAAACTGGAGGCGAGGAGAGATACAAACAAATTATCACTGAACCTAAACGACATGAAATGACTTATGCCACTTTCAAACTAAACGGTTCAAGTATACCGAATTGATCAGGGCGACGAACTGTGTTGATATAGCCATGTCCGTCTGTCTGTTTGAACGCAAACTAGTCCCTCAAATTTTGAGCTATCTCAATGAAATTTGGCACAAGGATGTATTTTTGTATTATATTAGACATTTATCGGATCCGGTAGGACCGGACCACTATAACATATATCTCCCATACAACCGATCGTTCAAATAAGACAATTTTGGTCATTCCTGCCGCATTTAGAAAGTATAAACATGAAACTCGGTGGTATATATTTTAATACATCATAGAAGATTTTCTGGAAAAATCACTTTGATCGGAGCTATATATAGTATATATCCCATACAACCGATCGTTCAGATAGAAAGATTTTTGGCCACTTCTCCCTTAATTTCCAATATAAAAACGTTAAACTTGGTGATATTTATTCTAATATATCTTAAAAGATTTCCTGAAAAAATCACTTTGATCGGAGCTATATGTATATAGTATATATCTATCCCATACAACCGATCCTTCAGACAAAAAATTTTTTGGCCATTTCTCCCTTAGTTTCCAATATAAAAAAGTTAAACTTGGTGATATTTATTCTAAAACATCATAGAAGATTTCCTGTGAAAATCATTGCGATCGGAGCTATATATAATATATATCCCATACAACCGATCGTTCAGAGAAGGGGGTTTTTTGCCATTTTTATTTTATATTTATCTTAAAAATCGTTTAGGTATGTACATCTGATCACTATATATTTCTTATCTTATACATCCCATTATGTGGAGATTACGAACGGGATAAGATTATTGTTCAGCCCCATTCATGAAAGGTAGGAAGTCTTCGGCACAGCCGAAGACAGTCACGTACTTACTTGTTTTACTTAATTTTAAAGAAGTGAATAGCTTAGCATTATTCATATAACACAATACCCGTGTTTTTTTTACACGCTTATGTTTACGTTTGCGCGTAAAAAAACGCTTATCCTCGCTTAGATAAAGCTTAAGAGACCCATCGAGCGGCAGTGGTTATATAAATAGCTACAGCACAGGATGTACCGAAAAGCGGAGACACAAACCGCTGTTGTATGTCTGTGTATAACCTATAGCTGAATCAGTTGCCATGAATTGTGTTCGCGCACCATTTTAAGAGGTGATACATAGAATTAGGGTAGAGGTGAAGCATAGACACATATTTCAGTTACATCTGAGTATAATGCGTATTCAGAGGTTATTTAAAGTTTGACGCTTAGCAGTCAATATAAAGTTTTAGCGTAAACATCTATAGATGTAAAAAAAAAGACAGCTAATATTACAAAAAAACAAGTAAGGAAAGCCAAGTTCGGGTGTAACCGAACATTACTCAGTTGAGAGATATGGAGACAAAATAAGGGAAAATCATGATGTTGTAAAAAGAACCTAGGGTAACCCTGGAATGTGTTTGTATGACATGTGTATCAAATGGAAGTGGGCCATAGTTCTATAGATGGACGCCTTTTCGAGATATCGCCATAAAGGTGGACCAGGGGTGACTCTAGAATTTATTTTGTACGATATGGGTATCAAATGAAAGGTACTAATGAGTATTTTAAAACGGCGTGGGCCTAAGTTCTATAGATGGACGCCTTTTCGAGATATGGCCATAAAGATGGACCAGGAGTGACTCTAGAATTTGTTTGTACTATATGGGTATCAAATGAAAGGTGGGAATGAGTATTTTAAAAGGGAGTGGGCCTTAGTTCTATAGGTGGACGCCTTTTCAAGATATCGCCATAAACGTGGACCAGGGGTGACTCTAGAATGCGTTTGTACAATATGGGTATCAAATGAAAGGTGTTAATGAGTATTTTAAAAGGGCGTGGGCCTTAGTTCTATAGGTGGACGCCTTTTCGGAATATCGTTATAAAAGTGGACCAGGGTTGACTCTAGAATGCTTTTGTACAATACGGGTATCAAACGAAAGGTGTTAATAAGTGTTTTAAAATGGAGTGGGCCTTAGTTCTATGGGTGGACGCCTTTTCGGGATATCGCCATAAACGTGGACCAGGGGTGACTCTAGAATTTGTGTGTACGATATGGTATCAAATGAAAGGTGTTAATGAGTATTTTAAAAGGGCGTGGGCCTTAGTTCTATAGGTGGACGCCTTTTCGAGATATCGCCATAAACGTGGACCAGGGGTGACTCTAGAATGGGTTTGTACGATGTGGGTATCAAATTAAAGGTGTTAATGAGGGTTTTAAAAGGGAGAGGCCCTTAGTTGTATATGTGAAGGCGTTTTCGAGATATCGACCAAAATGCGGACCAGGGTGATCCAGAACACCATCTGTCGGGTACCGCTAATTTATTTATATATGTAATACCACGAACGCTATTCCTTCCAAGATTCCAAGGGCTTTTGATTTCGCCCTGCAAAACTTTTTCATTTTCTTCTACTTAATATGGTAGGTATCACACCCATTTTACCAAGTTTTTTTCTAAAGTTATATTTTGCGTCAATAGACCAATACAATTACCATGTTTCATCCCTTTTTTCGTATTTGGTATAGAATTATGGCATTTTTTTCATTTTTCGTAATTTTCGATATCGAAAAAGTGGGCGTCGTCATAGTCGGATTTCGGCCATTTTTTACACCAATACAAAGTGAGTTCTGATAAGTACGTGAACTGAGTTTAGTAAAGATATATCGATTTTTGCTCAAGTTATCGTGTTAACGGCCGAGCTGAAGGACAGACGGTCGACTGTGTATAAAAACTGGGCGTGGCTTCAACCGTTTTCGCCCTTTTTCACAGAAAACAGTTATCGTCCTAGAATCTAAGCCTCTACCAAAATTCACAAGGATTGGTAAATTTTTGTTCGACTTATGGCATTAAAAGTATCCTAGACAAATTAAATGAAAAAGGGCGGAGCCACGCCCATTTTGAAACTTTTTTTATTTTTGTATTTTGTTGCAACATATCTTTACTGGAGTTGAATGTTGACATAATTTACTTATATACTGTAAAGATATTAAATTTTTTGTTAAAATTTTACTTAAAAAAAATTTTTTTTTTAAAGTGGGCGTGGTCCTTCTCCGATTTTGCTAATTTTTATTAAGCGGACATATAGTAATAGGAGTAACGTTCCTGCCAAATTTCATCATGATATCTTCAACGACTGCCAAATTACAGCTTGCAAAACTTTTAAATTATCTTCTTTTAAAAGTGGGCGGTGCCACGCCCATTGTCCAAAATTTTACTAATTTTCTATTCTGCGTCATAAGTTCAACTCATCTACCAAGTTGCGTCGCTTTATCTCTCTTTTGTAATGAATTATCGCAATTTTTCGGTTTTTCGAAATTTTCGATATCGAAAAAGTGGGCGTGGTTATAGTCCGATATCGTTCATTTTTAATAGCGATGTGAGATGGGTGCTCAGGAACCTACATACCAAATTTCATCAAGATACCTCAAAATTTACTCAAGTTATCGTGTTAACGGACGGACGGACGTGGCTCAATCAAATTTTTTTTCGATCCTGATTATTTTGATATATGGAAGTCTATATCTATCTCGATTCCTTTATATATGTACAACCAACCGTTATCCAATCAAACTTAATATACTCTGTGAGCTCTGCTCAACTGAGTATAAAAAAACATAAATAAAGGTTAAAATAAATGAGAAGTCATACCATTTTTCTAGTAGATATCGAAGATTTTAGAATGACTGCACAGTGTTGACAGATTGATGATGCCGTCGTCATATTGACGATTTTCAATGAATGGCGCTTGGACGATTTTGTAATGAAAAATGATGATTTAAGCCTGCCTTCTATGTAAGATTTATTTTAAATATTCAAACATCAAAAAATTACATAATGTGACGAATATTAGTGACACTAAGTGATACTCACATCACTAATCTGATACTAAGTAAATAAAGCCCCAACAACAATAAAGCAAGCTGCTACACTTGTATGTACGTAAACAAATTAATCATTATGTCTGCACACATACGTACGGGGCAACAGAGAGATACTCACAAGCACATGCCATCATCAGCCGCTCACATATACACACGCATATGGATCCAAATTGCAAATATTCGTGTATATAGCTGGTAAACAAGCATCAGGTTAACGAAATTACTAGACCTTAGGAGAAATGGGTGAACGAGGAAACCGAAGAGTATAAAAGCGACACAGGCTGAGGCATCACGAATTCAGTTTGTTTTAAACACTCTATCAGTTGCGAAGTGAAGTTTTATTGTGCAGTACTTTGAAAGCAGTCTAATAAAGACCATTTTGTAATATGGAATATTGGAGTGTTTTATTCAAAAGTTTAGCGATACGAACGTTAGCTGAAGGTTGCAAATAAGCGGAATTGCACTAAATTCGTTACAATACATATATTATAAATTGGGATACAAGCTTTTTACCAATTTGCACTTTTATGCCATTTCCAACACTAAGTTTATTGACATTTTCGCTTATCTTTTATATACGCTTACTAGAATGACATTAGATGTATGTCCATACAAGCCGCGCAAGAAGAATTCTTTCGTGCGATAAAGAATAACCGCCTAAGTCCTATGTAAAAGTCATTTCTGCGCAGCTTCTAATAGCTTTAGGGATTTCCTGCCTCTGGTTGGCCATCATTTACACTAACTGCCTTAGGCTTAGCTATATTCCGAAGTCTTGGAGCACGGTCAAGGTTATCTTTCTTCCAAAGGCCGGCAGAAGTTCTCGTGTATCACGTAAGGATTTCAGGCCATTCAGAGTCTCGTCGTTTCTTCTTAAAACGTTTGAACGGTTGATTGACCTGTACCTACGTGAAGAGATTCCCGGGGATTACTGTCGGCTTCGCAGAATGCTTATTGCAAAGGGAGATCAACGGAAACGGCTTTCCATTCGATTGTAAAGCAAACAGAGGGGTCCCTAGAACACTGGAAGAAAATAGCTTAAACTGCAGCCGTGTTAACTTTTATATTAACAGTCAAGCAGCAATTAAGGCAATAACTTCGCATAGCATAGCATCTAAAAGTGTGTTAGAGTGTAAGCAGTCTCTGGAAAGAATCGGGACAGGGAGAAGCATACATCTACATATATTGTGTCACAGGGCATACGGGAATAGATGGAAATGAAAAAGCAGATGACCTAGCTAAAAAGGGCGCATCTCTTGAAGCTTGCTCCGTAGACGTCCCAATTAGACTGGGCAAGATTAAGCGAAGGCGAAAGGTGCACATGATCGACCATGCGGTAAAGGCGTGGGTCCAAGCGGGGGCTGTAAAGTGTCGAAGATTATAGGTAGGTCTTACAACCTTAGACTAATAAAGTTGCTTCTCTCATTAAAAAGAGAGGACTGTAGACTCATGGCGGGTATTCTGACTGCACACTGCCTTCTGGCGTCACATGCCTTTAAATTAGGCTTGGTCAGTGATCGCAGATGTAGGAAGTTCGGGTTGGAGGAGGGACTATCGAGCATATTTTGCTCTCGTGCCCTTGCGCTTCCCAGGCTAAGATTCCAACTATTAGGAGTGACACAGCTGTCTAGGTAGAAGAAAGCAAGTGGGTATAGGTCCTAGAAAGCATCTAGTATTTGCCAAAAGGACGGGGCTATTTTATAACAAAAGTCCTGGTTTTTGATAGGGTTTTTCAGTTTGGTCATTAAATAAGCTGCTGGTAACACCAAGGACTCATTAAGTCTATGAGAGCTCGTCATGGACCGGCCAGTTCAACCAAACCTAAGCTTTGAAAAAAACAAGACCTGACTGAAGTTCAAAGTAATGCAACATGTTATAGTATTGCTCGTGACTGTAGGTATGTATATTTTTTCCGCTTCCTGCATTTATTTTTTTGTAGAAAAATAGGAATCAGCCTAATGTTCATGTACGTGCATTTTTGTCAGCAGACATCTCGATTGGCGTTTCAAATAGTGTTCGATAAGATCTCCAAGCTGCCGGCTAAACCACTGGCAAATTACCGGAGATTATGCCTATTTTCCTCGAAGTTTACATAAAGCAGAAAAATAGCAGTGCCAGCTTTTTCAAATTTTCGCCAACTAAAGTCTTTCTATACCCAACGTGTATTTGGACACGTCCGTCCGCCCGTCAACACGACAACTTGAATTAAAAATTTAAATTTCTTTAAGAATTTTGGTATATTGGCTAAGCTGGGCCCAAAATGGATCTGTATTCAAAATGAGCGAAATCTAACGATAATCACGCCCACTTTTTTTGCATTGAAAAATGAATAAAGTGATGAAACTTGACATGTTGATTGACTAAAAATTTAAATAAAGAAAATTCTTGTAGAATATGAAGAAAATTTGAAATTCCTCTTTGTCATAAATCCTAAGCCTTTTAGAAAAAAGTTGGAAAAGTGGGAGGTGCCACGCCCCCTATTAGAAAAATTGTAAATTCATCTATTATCCGCAATTATTTAAACAGGTATTTAATATCTGGTATAAAGATTCCATATATGAGAAAATTGAGGTGAGAGTGGGAGGAGGAGTAGTAGTAGGAGTGGTAGTGAGATGAGAGGGGGAGTGGGAATGGGATAGAGAATAGGGGGTGGCCAATAATAAGAATACAATAAACGATAAAGTAGAAGAGAATGGAATAGAGACTAAGAGGGGAAGCGAAGCTAACTAATTAAATGTTATCGTCATATCGTTAGAGTTGCTACATTTAGAAAAAAATCCCTAAAAATTCCTGAGAACGTAGAAAAAATGGGATTGGTTTAGCGCCATAGATGCGCTTCCCTTAATCTAGTAGTTTTCTCAAACCTAAGATCTTTTTCCTTAGTTATGGGATAATTTGCTTGCGAATGTAGAAAATTGTGTGAGAAAAGTTGAAATTAAATTTAAAAAAATTAATTGTGTAACTGCCACGGCCGTGTTTTTCTAGCCGAGGTCGACAATTTTACAGTCGAGTGAGTACTCGATTTTCACTGAACTAACTCGTAAATATAAATATTGTGAGAAAGTTTCAATCAAGTATTTTTGATTGGAAAAATTTAAGAGAAATATTTCCTCAAATTTATGAAAAGTCGTAAGAAAATCTTACTCAATACATTGAAATTTTCCTCAATTAAAAGAAAATATTTTTATGAAATGTTTTTCCTCATTTGGATTCTAAGCTAAAAAAACTGACGAGACTTTATGGGAACTTCAATATACAAAAACAATTTCTACCATGAGAAAGCGAGACTACTATAACCCCAAAATTAGTAAGTTTGGCATGTTTTTGTTTATGTTTCAAATTTTATTTTTACATTAACATTTTTAAAAATTATTTCGGTATCTGATGGTTAATTTTTTTTTGTCACGAGAAAGCTGATTTTAGTTGTGTTTTTATGCACAAAATTTTAAAACTAAAAACAACATATTAATTTGTCAGAAAAAATAAAGAAAAAACGGCCGAATTTCAAACAAAAAAAAAAAAAAAACTGTCAAAATACAAACTTGCTCGTTTGTTTTCAAGGAACTAGGTTGTACTTTTCTTGTATTTCGTTAGTTATTTGAAATATAGTTTACACACTTACACTAGTACTAAAACCATATTAGGAGAGAGGGCAACAAAAAATATAAGAGAAAATAAAGTAGTGTCATATAGGTATGTGTGAATAGAAAAATCGGTATCGTAATCGAAAAATTGTTACTTAAAATTTTGACAAATCGCATCGTCAAAAGTGGCGGGAATTGCACTTGTATGAGGTCGCCCTTTTATAGTGGCTCGTAGACTGCCGTATGTGTTTATGCCATAAAAGTGTCCATGCGAAAATTTATGTTATGATTATGACTTGAGCTTGATATTACAATAACTATTAACTCGTAAAAGTTAAACCTGCAAGCCCGTATGTGGCAGAGACATAAATAAGTCCCTACTATCTTCTTACCTGTTTAATTAAATTTTTTATTAAAAGAAACCTGTTTTTACAATTGGACAAACTCGTTCAAATTATGATTTTTTTATTCGCATTGCAATTAAAAACATTTTTAACGTTCTTTAATTGTGTTCATAAATATTTTTATCCACAAACATACATACATATGTAGGTACATATGTATGCGCAAATATCAAAAGCCAACAGCTAACAAATTTTTCCTAAACACTAACAAATATCTATAAAAGAGCAAAATTAAGACATTTAAGCGTCAATTTATCTATAATTAAATTTTGCATAAACACAATTGAAATTAACGAGAAAAAAATTACTTACAAAAGCGAGTGAAAAGTGGTGTACTAAGAACAATGAAACAAGAACAATAAAACAAAAAGACGTACTGATCTTATCAAACCAAAATTTACATGAGCTGACATTGGTATCGCATAGCAGTATTCAATTTACTTACTATGTTAGATACCTACATACTAATTGGCGTATGTATATACATTAGACTATACTAAAAACTACAAACGGAGGTAAAAAATTGATTGTTAACATTTGAGGAGTTCCAAACTAAAACGAAATAAGTGACTCATAACAAATAAGTTCCTAGATAAATGAGAACAAGTGAGGACGGGACTTCATACCTTTCATCAATGGGGCTGAACAATATTCTTATCCCATTCGTAATATCCAAATAATCGGCTGTATAAGATAAGAAATATATAGAGAACAGATGTACATACCTAAGCGATTTTCAAGATAAATATAAAATAAAACAAGTAAGAAAGTCTAAGTTCGGGTGAAACTGAACATTACATACCCGGCTGTATACTTGAAATGCTGTTGTTGTTTGTTTTGTGTGCTTAATTGTGTTACAAGGATGCGCAATAATACTAACTAATAATTTTTCTTCGAGTTATGGCTCCCGAAACTTAGAAAATTGCTTATTCATAAAAGGGGCGGTGTTACGCCCATTTTTTTTTTTATTTGAAGTTTTTCCTATTTATTGTTATAAATCCACTTGGGAAATGAAATACCATTGATAGAAAGCTCTTTTTTGCAAAGATATAGCTTATTTTATTCGTCCACGACCCTTTTAAAAATCTTTTACATAAAATTGGGCGTGTCGTTAACCGATTTCGTTAATTTTTCTTCAAAGCATTTCTTATAGTAAAGGCAACCTCTCTGCTGAATTTTGTTACAATAGGTTTAACGATTTTTGATTTATGATTAATAATATTTGGAAAATTGATTTTGAGGGAGATATGACAAAAATCGTCTTTTTCTGAAAAATCGGTTGTATGGAGGATATATGCTAAGTGGTCCGACCCTGCCGGTTCCAGCAAATGTCTAATGGGACTCCTAAATACACCCGCTCACCAAATTATATCAATATATCTCAAAAATTTAGGGACTAGTTTGCATACAAACAGACAGACGGACAGACGGACGTGGCTAAATCAACTCAGCTCTTCATCCTGATTATTTCGGTATACTTAATGGCAGGTCTATCTATTTTCCTTTAAGGACTTACAATTTTGGGATTCGTGACGAAGTTAATATAGCATTTCATTTTCATGAAAGGTATAAAAATGGGGCTAGTCGTTTGAAATTCGCCAAAAATTATGTTTTGAAGGATTCGACATTTTGGAAAACTGTAATATTTTCTGACGAGTCCAAATTTAATATATTTGGGTCGGCCGAAGGGTTGATGGTTTGGCGTCAGCCCAACAAACAACTTTATACGAAGAATGTTGGGTTTAAACCCGAAACCCCTTCCCCCTTAAATCAGCCACTGCATGCAAGCATTTTATACATGTAGTTTTGATTGTAATCCTTTATTATTTTAATCACTTAAAACTACTTACAAAAAAGGTTATGAAAAAAGTATGATTGCACTAACATGTGCTTGCGATGGCGGCGATGAAAAGATAGAGACAAAAAGTAATTGTTTTTGTTCTACATTTTACATTTCGACAACAGGCTGTGGTGAACTTTGCTATCAGCTGTTGGAGCAGCCATATCATAGGAGAGGTGTGGAAATCCGTGTTGCCACAGTACTCCCCCTGTAGTGTGTCCATGGGATATTTTACTGATCATGGGTCAAAAAAGCAGGCTTTAACCGATCTATCGATGCTTTCGTCTCTCTGCCATCTACGTCGAGTATGAAATATTTTGGAGTACGCTTTACGATTTTGTGTGGACCTGAGTACGGTGGCGAAAGCGACGGTCTTATTAGGTCGTCTCTGAGGAAAAATTGCTCACAGGTTTGTAGATGCGGATAGACAAACGGTTTTTTGACAGTATGCCACGCTGTATCAACGGGACGTAGGTCACGCATGACATCACGTAGCTGTTGAATGATCTCGGATTCGGCTCTTTTGTCATCGCTAACGAAAAATTCGGATGGTAACTTAAGCGTGGTACCATACACAAGTTCTGCTGATGTGCAATGTATGTCCTCTTTAAAAGTGGAACGTAATCCCAGTAGTATTATTGGCAAGTACGATGTCCATCTTTGAGAGTCATGACACAGAATCGCTGTTTTTAGCGTTCTATGCCAGCGCTCTATTATCCCATTTGCCTGCGGATGATATGGCGTGGTGCGCAGGTGACGTATTCCCAATAAGTTCATCAGTTCCTGGAATATCGATCCTACGAACTGTCGCCCTAAATCGGACGTAACATCAATAGGAACACCAAATCTCGAAATCCACCCACTGATCAAGGCGCGTGCCACTGTGTTGGCAGTCGAGTCGGCGATGGGAATAGCTTCTGGCCAAGGGGTGAAGCGGTCGATGATGGTCAGACAGTATCGACAACCATCTACTAGCGGAAACGGGCCCACAATATCAATGTTAATATGAGCAAACCTCTGCGACGGAAGGCTCCTTCTAACAAGTGGTGTGGTCGCATGACGGCTTATTTTGTTGCATTGGCATTGTACGCATGAGCGAGCGAATTCGATGCTGTCTTTGCGAATACTGGGCCATACAAAGCGTTCACACAAAAGCTTTGCAGTGCCCCTTGAACCAGGATGTGATAGGCCGTGGGTAGATCGTAAAATTTGTCTTCGGAACTTTTTAGTGATGAATGGTCGAATTCGGTCATTTGAGACGTCACTATATACTAAGTTCGCGCTGAAAGGAAAAGCAAAACGTTTTAATTTTAAAGAATGAGTACTACCTTCCTCCATCAGCATTCGTAGCTCTTCGTCGTTTGCTTGGTCTTCAGCTAGGTCGTCATAATTTATTGGCATTGAATCGATCTGTTGGACGCTGTTAGTGTCTAGCGAAGTGTTGATTGGTTGATCTATTTCTGTACTGGTGTTGATTTGTTGTATACGCGAGAGTAAATCAGCAACGATGTTGTTTTTACCCTCCACGAAGCGTATGTCCGTCGTTATTTGGCCGACGAAATCAAGTTGACGAGCTTGTCGATCTGATGCCTTTTCGAGCTTTTGCTTGAATGCAAAGTCAAAGGCTTATGATCGGTGTAAATATGACAACGTCTTCCTTCGATGAGATAGCGAAAGTAGCGTGTCGCAGCGTACATGGCAGTTAGTTCCCTGTCATAGGTGCTGTATCGCATCTCGGCGGCCGAAAATTTACGCGAAAAAAATCCCAGAGGCACAGTTCCTTTTTTAATGATCTGGTTGAGGACGGCACCGGCGGCAAAATTTGATGCGTCCACCCATAGTGAAAGTTCAGCGTCCGGGGATGGATGTGCCAGTAATGTACAGTTTGCCAACTGTTGCTTGCACTCCTCGAAATATCGTATACTTTCTGGTGTCCAATCAAGCAAGGTATTGTCGTTACGTTGGTTTCCCGGAACCATTTTAAAGAGCGGCGATTGAGTTTGTATTGCATCCTTCAAAAATCGGCGGTAGAAATTCATCATCGCCAAAAATCGTTTTAGCTCCTTTGCAACCGTCGGAAGTGGGTACTCGATTAAAGCTTTAACGCGCTCTGGAAGAGGTAGAATGCCTTCACTGGTAATGCGATGACCAAGAAAGTTTAGCTCCGAGGCGCCTAACTCGAACTTGGCAACATTGATGGTTAGTCCATTATCTTTAAGTCGTTGAAATACGATGTGAAGGTGCGATTCGTGTTCCTCTGGTGTTGCCGAAGCAATGCAAACGTCATCGAGGTAGGCGAACACAAAATCAAGGCCTCGAAAAACCTCATGTATCAGCCTTTAAAAGGTTTGCGCAGCGTTGCGCAACCCAAAGGTGATATAATGAAATTCGTAGAGCCCAAACGGCGTAGTTATTGCCGTCTTGGCTACGTCGTCTGGGTGTATGGGTACCTGGTGGAATGCTTTCTGAAGATCGATCTTGGAGAATACCGTTTTCCCAAAGAGGGCGGCAGAAAAATCGTGTAAATATGGGAGCGGGTAACGATCCGACACCGTATTGGCGTTTAAGGCGCGATAATCGCCACAAGGTCTCCAAGAACCTTCCGCTTTTCTCACCATATGCAGTGGGCTCGCCCAGTTGCTGCATGACGGACGACAAATGCCTAGCTTCATAAGTGTTTCGAATTCAGCACGTGCTGCGCTAAGTTTCTCCGGTGATAATCGGCGAGGCTTCGCAAACACGGGCTGTCCTGTAGTTTCAATGCGGTGTACGACCGTTGCTTTTGGTTTTGCTTCAGGATTCGGAGTACGTGTAATTTCGGGGTACTGTTTTAAAATGTTCGAGAAGGGCACGCCGACATCAATAGTTTTAACTGATCCTGTATTATACGCCCCTTTCTCACAAACTGTTTTAAGCGAAGTTAATTCGTCACGCAAGCACTTATGCTTCAAGTCGACTACAAGACTGAAATTAGCTAAGAAATCTGCCCCTATAATTGCATGGCTCACGTCTGCAATTAAAAAAATTCCAAATAAATTCGTGGCGCAGGCCTGGACTAAGTTTTAGTAGAAATTGGCCATAGACGTTTATAGCGCTGCCGTTTGCGGCGAACAATTTTGTGGATGTAGGTGTAGCTCGAGCTGAATGTTCACTTTTTGGAACAACTGATACATCAGCACCCGTATCTATCAAAAAAATTATGTTTGTTGTTACACCACGAATGCATAGGCGCGATGTATTTACAATTTCGGAGCGTTCGCCTAACTCCGATATTTCAGCTGAGCTGGCCTACTGCGAAGATGGGTTGTTAGAATTTGCCTTTCTAACAAAAGCACATGGTGGTCTAAAATTCTTTGCTTTCTCCTTATACGTGGCGTGATACCAACATACATCATCGGCAGATTTACGATTATTAGATCGGGACCGTGAGTGCGAGCGGGAGCGTGAATGGGAACGTGGACGATGTGCGCGGTTATCTAAAAGTGTATGAACATCACGCGAAAGTGCTGAAATTTCATTTTGCATTTTCTGCATATCACTTAAAGTTGATGAAACTGCTGCCACTTCAGTAGTAGAAGCATTTAAAGATTCTATGATTGAGTCTGCAATACGTAACCTTTGCGCCAATTGAACTTCTGCCGCAATAATTGCTGCACGTGCATGCGGTGGTAGACGACCGATCCAAAGATTGAGCAACACTTTGTCACTCAGCGAAGTGCCTGCTACGCGCCTCATTTCATTGTATAGTTCACTTGGTTTTTTGTTTGATAGAGGCATTTCCGAGAGCACCCTTTGCAAGCGCCGCTGCTCGCTGTCGGCAAAATGTTCAATCACTTTCTGTTTTATAAATTCGTATTTCCCGGTGATAGGTGTTGTTTCGATCGCAGGCCGAAGCTCTATTAAACGATGTGGAGGAACGCTTGCTAATACAATATTGTATTTACGTGTGTCCCCAATGATCATGCACGCCTCAAACCAGAACTCGAGAGAATAGAAGTACGCCTCAATGTTGCTTTCTGAAAGTGTAGGCAGAGGCAATTTGGGCAAAGAAAGCGTGTGGATGCCCTGCATATTTCTAGAGTCCGGCGTTTGGGAAATTGAAGTGCTGTCATCTTCCGCCATCTCAAAAAATTGTCGGGGTCACCAATTGTAGTTTTGATTGTAATTCTTTATTATTTTAATCACTTAAAACTACTTACAAAAAAGGTTATGAAAAAAGTATGATTGCACTAACATGTGCTTGCGATGGCGGCGATGAAAAGATAGAGAAAAAAAGCAATTGTTTTTGTTCTACATTTTACATTTCGACAACTGGCTGTGGTGAACTTTGCTATCAGCTGTTGGAGCAGCCATATCATAGGAGAGGTGTGGAAATGCGTGTTGCCACATACATATGCACTATATCTTAACTTTCTCGTTATATAAGATAACAATTCCAGGGGCAGTTTTCACCATCTTCGGTTAACGCTAACAAACAATTTATTTGAAAGAAATCGTTCAGTGATTTGTCAAAAAAGGTGTCGCTTTGAAGTAAAGCTAACGCGCATGTGTTCAAAGTCAGATGTACACGCAACGCAAGTGCCAAAACGACGCAAAAGTCATTGTGAATGAAGCTAAGTGTGATATCTTATCTGTCAACTGCCTGACAGGATGTTCAATATGGCTACTTTTTAGCGTTTTGACAGGATGTTGAATATGGCGGCGCCTATCTTCAGCGGGTGATAGAAGAGATACAGAATGAGACAGCGATAGTCAATTACAAATCAGGTGATCCAATCACTTTGGAATTTTTAACGTCTATGCAGAAAATATCACACTTAGTTTCATTCACAATGGCAAAAGTCACCTTAGGCGTATTTGTCTTTCGTGTTATTTATCAATATTAATTAAAAATGTTGGATCTCCTAAAAAGCTGAACTTAGGCAAGATACACACGAGGCGTAGCTTCGTAGACGCCTGCATAGTATGGCATGCAGCTAAGATCTCTCTACACCTCAAGATTGCTTATGCTGTACCTAATACGCGTCTATGAAGCTACGCCTCGTGTCCATCCTCTAGATTATATTTCAAAAAAAAATGTTTGTCTGTCTATTGGTTAATTCGTTGTAGCTCTATATATCGAACAAAAGCAACACCAAGCTTCTTCGAAACCGCCTTACCAACGCATAACTTTACCATATGATGAATGAATGAATAAAGAAAATACATATTCAAAGAAGGCAATTGGGTTAAAGTTTACAACAACTAAGGCATGACGTGGCTGAATGCGTTAGTAACACTTCAACTATCGTAGGAGTGCGGGTTCAAATCCCACTCCCGGGAGAAAAGGCTTTGAAGAGATTTACAAAGTATAATCGAAACAGATGTCGCCTTGTCCGTGCTGATGTCACGTTGTTTAAAATTTTCCCAAATTATTAAATAGAAAAATTTTTTAGACTATGGCAATCGCTTGCATTTCATTATTTAAAAAAAAATTTAGTTCGAAAAAATGCAACCTGATCACGTGCATTCTCAAACACGGTTGCCACACCATGTTTTCATTCGGGACCAAAATGTATCGAAAAAAGGGCCATACCTCAAAAAACAGGACCAAATTTTAGTTTTATTTTATTGGCATACAAACAATTCGGCAAGTTACTAGAGTATCGTATTTGCTGTAAAAAGCAAAAATTGTAGGATGTTTCAGTGGATTCCTATATAAAATTTTAAAGTTCAAACTGCACAAACAAAAATAGTTTACCTTTAGGTATTACATTTTCAAATTTCTAGGATAAGACTATGTCTTTCACCAGCAAATGTTGGGAACCTAGTTTTGCTTGATTGCAATGAAATAAAATGTATAGCTCAGTTAGGTTTTAGTAAGGAAATGTTAAAAAATTTGCGTTGTGGCAAACTCAATAAATCGTGAATGAAACTAAACAATTGTGTTAATGCTATTTTTATAGATGCTTACATTTTCCCTAGCAGTTTAAACTTCATACCAGAGCCTAGATTCAGTAAGTGTGAGTTTTGAACTCAGACTAAAAATGAGGCGTCTTAAAAGTTTCAACTGTATAATAATTGAGTACCGATCGAAATATCTAACCACTAAAACAAGTCTTTTTCTGATAAGTCCATTGTTTCATCAAAAATTAATGACAATGTGTTTGTCCGAACATTTAACACTTCCTTTTTAATGCCTCGCCTAAATTATCTCCCAGATGAAATGTCATTGTTCTGCTACATTTTATTGATAGAGCAATTTTCGTGGTAAGAATTCTATTGAAGTAAATTGAAAATTATATTGGGTCATAAATTTGCGGCAAATTTTTTTAGCAGTGTTTTGAATTTTTGTTTCAGTGGAAAAGAAATAAAAGTACCGAAACCGTGCCGAAAAAGAACCAAAATTGAAAAAAGGGACCAGCGGACCATATAAGGTTGGAAGGGACCATTTTTGGTCCAAATGGACTGAAGTGGCAACCGTGTTCTCAAATACAAGCTTCCACATCAAATACATAAGGGCCCATTACTCATACTTAGCGTAGACCATTGTGTACAGTACCAGTGTGTCAACTAAGCGATAATGTCAAAATTACAAACAGCCTCGCTCACCTGATGCAAATCTCAGGTCTAGAGTTGCATTTTTGGTACCTAAGAGTACTTTAAGCTGAGTTGCATTTGATAGTTTACTAAAACTTTGTAGTTTTAACAGATGAAATAGTTGCATAAGTTTCCGCGGAAATATAAATAATAGAAAATTTGTAGCCTCCAACAATGCGGAAAGATACCAAAAGCAAAATTTATTTAAATTAAAGTCAAAAAGATCTAGAGAAACTTAACAAAATATAAAGCGTGAAAATTTTTACTTTTATGGCTCTTTGCACAAATGTATACAGCAAAATTATATAAAAGCTTTGGTCGCTTCAAAGCAAAGATAACGCAAGGCGTTTGATTGTTTTTCGTATGGCGTCGTCAAAGCGTAGGCACGCAACCAAAACGTTTATGTAGATATTTTGATGCGTCGCCGATAGATGAGTTAAATTTATGGCAGCTTCTATATTTTGCCAAGAAAAGTTTGTTGAATGTTAAAGGACTCAAAAAGTTGAGAAATTCTCAAAGGAGGATTTACAACTCTCATCGCTTCAAAGCGAAGAAAATCGCAAGGAGTCTCATTTTTATATTATGGGCCTGTCAAGGCTTCAGATCGATGCAACACAACCAAAACGTCTATGTAAATCCGCCTTAATTTTTGTCGCTGTGAAAGTCTCCCGCAAATAAAACGGTGCTGTGAGCGGAAGCAAACCAAAGAAGCGGCCAAAAATATGAATGATTGAAAGTTTAACTATTAGATACATTTTTATGCAATAAAATTGTTGGTTTTTCGTTTAAAAATGCTGTTACGAAACTCTTTTATTAAACAAATATAATGAACTTGGGTACAGAAATTCAGAAATCCTAGAAAATATTTTACCGATATACTTTGTTGTTGAGTTTAAAAAGTTTTTCACAATAATTTGAAAAACTCTACGTTTTCTATGCTTTTCACACTTAGAGAAGTAACCTTGTATAATAAATTAAATTTTTAATGAAAGTCAATAACTCTGAACAATTTTCGCCATGAAAAAAATTAAAATGCTGTGGAACAGGGGCAACACTTTTGTGACTACATAAACCCTGTTTCAATCTTTTACGTCCCTGCACAGAACCCTAATTGACCGTTTTCAACCGAAACAACAATGGTAACCCAGATTTTCCCGTTATGCTCACTTAAGCGAGTGCCTGTAAAGGCTCCATTACTGATACTTAGCATTGACTTAACTTGACTTGAGAACTGTCACTTACAGTTCTGTTAAATGAACAGTGCATGTTACTGATTACTCAAAACTTGGCAACACTTAACTTGACTTAGAAGTCTGTTGAATTTTCATTTTTTATGTAAGTTCTAAGTGACGTTTACATTTTGAGATGCCATTTGTGTGTTTCCATGTCATTTTGACATTTTGTCATACAAATTGACATTTATTTAAAAATGAATTTCAAGCTTGATTATGTGGCTAAGTTGCCAAGTTTACGCCAATTCAAGTCAAGTCCAGGCTAAGTATCAGTAATGGGCCCTATATGCATATAAGTACTTCGGCATTACGAAATACATTGCCGCGTTCTGAGGCAAAGTATTGTTGCGTAAAACCTTTTTGACCACCACAATACCACAGATTAAATATAAAATTTCACAAAAATAATAATTTTTTTTTGAAAAATCACACAGAACATCCGCAGTCATTGTTTACGAATTTAGAAACAATGAGAATGGCAAGTACGAATGTGTATGAAATGTAATGTCAAAACGTATATGCACATGGTTGTATTTATATGCACGAAAATGCTTTAAAAAAGCATGAAATTGTTAAAATCAAGTCGAAAAAAAATTATAAATACTTTAATATAAATAAAAAGATTCTTTTAATAACAACAAAAAAGCTTTATATATTCTATACTAGCCCTTACCCGCGGCTCCGTCCGTAAGGAGAAAATGAAATATATGGGATATTCAGTTTAGCCTGCTTATCAAGTTATCTGTTTAAAAATTTGTTTCTGTCTAATGCATTTTGTATTTGTAATTGAGTAAAAAAAGAACTAAATGAGCTGATAACCTGATAGGATCCCCAAATGATACCGAAATTATCCATAAAAAGCCACGAAATGACACCGACGCTATCGCGGACGAGTCCCTAAAACCATCCAGAAATGCCCCGGAAGGGTCTCCAAAAGTTCCCGGAATAGACCCAAAAAACCCGAAATGACGACACGATTCTAGACTTATTCTGAGAACCACACAGAAATGATCCCTGAAGGGTACCAAAATGATCCCGATAAAGTTCCGAAATGACCCTCACGGGCTCCCGGACGGATCTCAAAAACCATCCAGAAAATATCCAGGAAGGGTTCCTAAATTATCCCGACATAGTCCAGAAAAATTTCCGAAGTGGCCCCGAGGGGATCCACAACGTATCGCGAAAACCATGCAGAAATGATTCCCGAAGGGACCCAAAATAATCCCGAAATAGTCCGGAAATGACCCCGATGGGATCCCGAACGGATCCAGAATTGATCCCGGAAGGGACCCAAAACTATCCCGAAAAAGTAAAAAAAATCTCGAAATGACTCCTACGGCATCCCGGACAGATCCAGAAATGACCTCGGAAGGGTCGACAAATGATCCCAAAATGGTCCCGAAATTACCCTGATGGATCCGGCAAACAATCAAGAATTGATGCCGGAAGGGTCCCCAAATAATCCCGAAATAATACAGAAAAAGTCATGAAATGACCCCTAAAGGGTCTCCAAATGATCCCGAAAAAGTCCCGAAATTACCCAGATGGGTCCCCGTACATATCCCGAAATCTATCCTGAAGTGATGCCGTCAGGGTCCCCAAATGATCCCGTATTAGCCCTGAAAAAGTTCCGAAATTACCCAGACGGGCTCGCGAACGGTTCCCGAAAACCATCCAAAAATTATCCCGAAATAGTCCCGAAGAAGTACCGAAATGACCCTGACAGGATCTCGAACGGATACCTAAATGACCCTGACGGGATCACGGACAGATCACGAAATTCATCCAGGAATGATTTTAGAAGGGTCCCAAAATGGTTCTGAATTAGTCTCGGAAAAGTCCAGAAATTACCCTGACGGGATCCCGGACAGATCCTGAAAACCATGCTTAAGTGATCCCGAAAAAGTCCCGAAATGATCCCGATACCATCCATGATTCCGAAAGGCTCCCCAAATCATCCCGTATTAGTCCCAAAAAAGTCCCGAAATGACCTCGACTGGATCCCGAACGGATACCGAAAACCATCCAGAAATGATGCCGGAAATGTCCCCAAATAATCCCCTAAAAGTCCCGAAATGACCCCGACGGGATCCCAGACCCATCCCGAAAACCATCCAGAAATGATGCCGAAAGGATCCCCAAATGATCCCGTATTAGTCGAGAAAAAGTTCCGAAATAACCCCAACGGGATCCCGGACGGATCCCCGAAACCAACCAGAAATGATGCCGGTAGGTACCCCAAATAATCCCGAAATTGCCCCGTCGGGATCCCGGACGGATCCCGAAAACTATCCAGAAATGATGCCGGAAAGGTTCCTTAATAGTCGCGAAATGACGCTGACGGAATCCCGGACGGATCCCCAAAACCATCTAGAAATGATGCCGGAAGGTACTAAAATCATACAGGAATGATTACGGAAGGGATCCAAAATAACGCCGAAAAAGTCCGGTTGTGATCCCGGAAACCATAAAGAATTTATCCTCAAAGGTACGCAAATGATCCCGAAAATACCCCGACGGGATGCCGGACGGATCCCGAAATCCATCCAGAAATGATGCCCGAAGGGTCCCCAAATGATCGCGAAATAGTCCCGAAATTATCCCGGAATAGTCCCGAAAATGTCCCAAAATAACCCCGACGGGATCCCGGACGGATCCCGAAAACTATACATAAATTATCCCGGAAGGGTCCCAAAATGATCCCGAAATAGTCCCGAAATGACCCCGGCGTGATCCCGAAAACCATCCAGAAATGATCCCGGAAGGGTCTCGATATGACTAATTATAAAACCATGTTAATAAGGCAGCAGGCGCGTTGGAGCGAATGAAGAGTTATGTAGAAACATACAGGTAAAGCTAATAAAAGCATGCTAATAAAAACAATTGAAGGAGGGCGGATGGCGGCAGGAGAAAGAGAGACCATTGATCGTTTTTCCAAAATTGTTTAGATCTCGATCTGTAGGTGCCAGATACCAAAAACCATTGATTTAGGAGAAAATTTATATTGAGTTATAACAATTTATAGATCTTACACCTGAGGGAGAGAAGGGGGAGAGGGGGCGAAGTGTGTCACTGCTCACTTTGTAAGTCCTCGACTTATTTGACCCATTGAGTCTATAATGTGAAGGCCCGTATACGTAAAGTTATAATGTGTAAAAATTTCAAAAAAGCAATTGTTCGAAGGGGTCGTAGGACATCCACCCCCTTTCCATGTTCAAAAAAAATTTAATATTGTCTGTCACAAATTTCATCAAAATCCATGTAGCCGTTCTAGCGTGATTCAGTCACAAATATGAAAAAATACAAAAATTAAATTATAACTGTTCCTAGGGGGCGTGGACCTCCACCCTTTTCAAAAAAATATAGCTATTAAATCCTTCTAGACTATTGTCTATATGTGTGCCAAATTTCATCCAAATCGGTCCAGCCGTTCTTGCGTGATTGAGTCACAAAGACAAACGTCTGGACAAACATTCAAACATCCAAACTTTCCCATTTATAATAGCCGTGTTTTTTTTTACACGCGTATACGTTTCGCCTATTCTCGCTTAGATAATGCTTAGGAGACCCATCTAGCGACAGTGGTTAAACAACTAGCTACAGCACAGGGTGTACAGAAAAGCGGAGACACAACCCTCTGTTGTATTTCTGTGTATAACATATAGCTGAATCAGTTGTGATAAATAGTGGACGCGCATACAAAACATAGAATTAGTGCAGAGGGTGAAACATAAACACATATTTCAGCTAAATCTGAGTATAATGCGTATTGAAATTTAGTAGTACTAATAGCTGTGTTTTTTTCACATCTATAGCCGTGTTTTTTCTACACGTAAACGTCTATACGCTTAAACTTTATATGGACTGCTAAGCGTCAAACTTTAAATACACCTCTGAAATTGCTGCGCATAAAATGTGTACTACTAAATTTCTATACGCATTATACTCAGATGTAACTGAAATATGTATTTTTGTTTCACCCTCTACACTAATTCTATGTATTCTATGTGTGTTCACAATTCATCGCAATTGATTTAGCTATATGTTATACCCAATGTCCATCAGAGGGTTGTGTCTCCGCTTTTCGGTACACCCTGTGGCTGCAGCTAGTTATTGAACCACTGCCGCTAGATGGGTCTCCTAAGCATTATCTAAGCGAGGATAGGCGTTTTTTTCACGCGCAAACGTAAACGTATACGCGTGTATAAAAAAACACGACTTATATACTGTAACGAATTTTCTGCAAATCCTCTTATTTGCCCTTTTGCTAGGTTCGTATCGCTAAACTGTTGAATAAATAAATCCAATATTGAATAATGGAAAAATGGCCTTTATTAAAATACTTCACAATAACACTCAAACTGTGCAACGAATAGCTTAATAACCAAACTGATAGCTTAAAGGAAACTGACTTTCTAAATAATACTGCTATTGCTCGCTAGATATCGTCTTAGTCGTAACTGCTTGACAACTCAAATCAAACTGAATTCCAGCGCCTCTATATCTGCGCCTTTTTATTCTCTGGTTTCCTCGTTCGCATCTTCTAGAATCTACTAGCATTGTCAATGAGCTCTCAAACTTCTCAGCTGTAACTACAATTGCACAATTTTATACATCTTCTAGGCGCTTCCAGAATCTACTAGTCCTGTAGCTCTCAAACTTCTCAGCTGTAACTACAATTGCACAATTTTATAGTTTTTCTCATTGCATACTTATAGGAGTATCTCAGATATATGCATGTGTTAGTGCATTGACTCTCCGCTGCTCGTATACGTACATGGTACATATATGTAGACGTAGTTATTGTTTCGTTTATGTAGATACATAATGATTGAATTATTGATGTGCATTCACGTCACTGCTTAGCATCGGCTTAGAGACGGCAGCACTCCTTAGTTTTGCTAATATTCGTAACACTGCCTCCACCTAAGTCTGATCGTCCCGATTAGACAAATCTCTCGATTTAACCGCTGCTAGCCTCTCCAAATGAACCACTTTCATTTTGGTTCGTGGTTTGCCAATGGTTTGTATGCGGTACACTACATCGTTGATCCGTTTTACAACTTTGTAAGGGCCTTCCCAGTTACACCGCAATTTCGGGGACAAACCTTTTTTTCGTTGTGGGTTGTATAGCAGCACCAAATCTCCTTCCTGAAACCCTTCCGAATTAATTGCTTTATCGCACCTCGCTTTCATCTTGTCACTCATAATCTTTGCTCGTTGCCTTACCAGATCGTGTATCTCTCTCAGCTCTTCTTCCAAGACACCAGTGGATTTCTTGACATTCCTCTCCGCTTCGGCATCTATCCCATACTTCAGATCAGCTGGCAGTCGAAGGTCATTGCCAAAAATTACCTTTACGGGAGTTTGGCCCGTTGTGTTATGTACTGCCGATCGGTAGGCCATCAAGAATAACGATATGTGTGTATCCCAGTCCTTATGGTACTTGTCTACTACTTTCCTTAAATGCTCCTCCAATGTTCTATTGAAGCGTTCCACCATACCATCGGACTGAGGATGCAATGCAGTTGTCCGTGTTTTTCGAATGCCCAACTTCCTGCACATTTCTTGGAACACAGCTGATTCAAAATTCCTGCCTTGGTCAGAATGTAACTCCATTGGTACACCATACCTTGCAACCCATTCGTTTTTAACCACTTCTGCCACTGTTTCTGCTTCTTGGTTTGGGATTGGGTATACCTCTGGCCATTTACTGAAATAATCCATAACCACCAGTACGGATTTGTTTCCGCGGTTGCTAGTAGGAAATGGACCTGCGACATCCATGGCGCTCCTTTCAAATGGTGCACCTGAAATATACTGCTTCATCTGGCCATGACTTCGGGTTTTGGGCCCTTTCGCTCTGTTGCATACCTCGCAATTGGCAATCCACTCGGTGACCGACTGACGGCAACCAACCCAATAGAATCTCTGCTTAATTTTCTCGAGTGTCTTCGTGATTCCAATATGACTTCCACTTGGACCATTGTGCAGCTCGCTGAGCACGTCAGGAATCCTCTTTCTGGGAACAACTATCAATTTCTTCTTGCATTGACCATCCTCACTCTCCCATACTCGATGCAAGCAACCGGATATCAATTCTAAACTGTTCCACTGTGCCCAATATGACTTCGCAATGGGACTCTCTGCTGACATCTCCTCTCTGCTTGGTCTTTCGTTTCGTTCGAGCCCTTGCATAACATGTGACAGATCTGTATCTTCTAGCTGACACTTCCTTAGTTGTTCCTTGTCCCATTCATCCGTACACGTTATAGTCATTAGCCGGACATCTATAATGTCTTCTTTAGCCTCGGCCTTTGAACAGAGCTTGCATTCCAAACTACATGGCCTTCGTGACATTGCATCGGCATTTCCATGGGTACTACCTTTTCGATGCTCAATGGAAAAGTCATAGCTTTGTAGCCGCTCGATCCACCGTGCCAATTGTCCTTCCGGATTACGGAACTGCAGAAGCCATTTCAACGCTACGTGATCTGTCCTGACACGGAATCGCTGGCCGTAGAGGTATTTGTGAGATCGTTTAATGCACTCTACCAATGCCAAAAGCTCTCTCCGCGTAACACAGTAGTTCCTCTGGTTTTCCAATCGAACGGCTGTAATATGCACCTACCTTCTCCTGTCCATCGACCAGTTGTGATAAAACGCCTCCTATAGCATATCCACTCGAATCTGTATCTAGAATAAATGTTGCTCCTGGAATCGGATATGCTAACATTGGGGCAGTGCACAAACGCTCCTTCAATGTTTGGAAAGCCACTTCTTGCTCCTTCTTCCATTCAAAAGCTTTATTTTTTCTTGCAAGCTCATGGACGCTATGGGCTACGCTGGAAAAATTTGGTACAAATCGGCGGTAATATGTGCACAGCCCAAGGAAACTTCTTAATTCATGTAGGTTCTGTGGTCTTGGCCAATCCTTTACAGCCTCTATCTTTTCGTTCGCAGTGCAGATGCCCTCGGTCGTTACCTTGTGACCAAAATAATTTACTTCCTTTTTAAACAGCGCACACTTTTTGGGACTTAACTTCAGACCAGCGCCAGCTATTCTTTGGAAAACTTCCTCCAAGTTCCTAAGATGTTCATCAAAATTCTTGCCCAATACGATGATGTCGTCCAGGTACACCAAGCATGTTTTCCAATGTAGTCCTTTCAGTACCTGGTCCATGAGTCTCTCAAAAGTAGCTGGTGCATTACAAAGTCCAAAAGGCATCACTGTAAATTGCCAAAGACCATCACCGACACTGAAGCTGTTTTCTCTTTATCTTCCTCCTTCACTTCCACTTGCCAGTAGCCGCTTTTCAAGTCCAGCGTGGAAAACCATTTCGTACCAGATAGCGAGTCCAGATTGTCGTCAATTCTTGGCAATGGGTAGCTATCCTTTTTCGTTACGTCATTAAACTTCCGGTAGTCCACGCAAAACCTCATTTTCCATCCTTCTTTTTTACAAGTACTACCGGTGAGCTCCATGGACTAGCTGATGGTTTGATGACGCCGCTGTCGCTCATTTCTTGAATGATTTGACTCACGACTTCCCGCTTCGCCAGTGGAACACTACGTGGAGCTTGACGGATCGGCCTCGCATTTCCAGTGTCAATTTGATGTTTCACAACGTTGGTGCGGCCTGGTTTAGAATCATCCTGGTCAAATATGTTCGCGTACTTTAGGAGCAGTTGTTTTGCCTTACTCTGATATGCTTCCTCTAGCCCCTGCGTCCATGCCGTGATGTCATTTGAAAGATCAGTATTACTAGCTGAAACGTGTTCCTGGAGCTGTTCACAGTTAATAACTACTTCAGCCTCTTGGCATTTTCCCAAAATAGCTCCTTTAGTCAGTTTGAGGGGTGACTTGAACTCATTGAGTACTCTTACCGGAATACGTCCATCTTGTTTTGTCATAGCCAGGGTTTTTCCTACAAGTATGTTTAGTGCTGATTTGTTTGCTGCTTCGACAACCCACAATTTGTTTGTCCCACAATCTCCATCAACCTTTGCCCAGATGACTGCTTCGGATTTTGGTGGTATTTGCTGACTCTCTTCCACCAGTACTCGTTTACTGCTGTAGCCTCTCTCGTAGCCGAAATTAAGTGGTACATCCATGTTTTTATATCGCATCGTCTTGCTTTGCATGTCGATCTTGATGCCCTGGTCGATTAAGAAGTCCACTCCAATTATGATTTCATCAACAATTTCTGCCACTATAAAATTGTGTACTACCGTGACGTTCCCAATTGCGACTTCACATTCTACTTCTCCAATTACCTGGGTGTCCTCTCCCGTGGCTGTACGTAATCTTGCTCCAAGCAATGGTCTTATCTTTTTGTTGACTAAATCCGCTCGAATGATGGAATGAGAACACCCGTATCTACAGTCAGTAAACGTTCCTTTCCATCCACATGTCCTCCAACAGTAAGATTGCTCGATCTTCTTCCAATCTGCGAGATAGAGATTATGGGGCATTCAATTGCGGGAGCCAGCTGTCGCCCCTTGCGGCTGACTCGATTTAGTTTAACGATTGAGTGGTCTTGGAGATTTGCTCATCACCTTCTGCTCTGCGTTTCCAACCACCCACATTGTTGGAGCTATTGGGACCGCTGCTGCAATGTCGTGCAATATGACCTGGGTTGCCGCACTTGAAACATTTAATAACTCCGGCATTTTTCTGTTGTGATCCCTTCAGTGATTCCAAAATTGTGTCTACCCAATCTGGTCTTTCCACTTCCACACGATGAGCTTTGTATGCTGGTTTACTCAATAATGAGGCCGTTTCCTGAGTCAATGCATGTGATACCGTTTCAGCAAATGTCAGCTTTGGGTTTGCGTATGTAGCTCGCTTCGTTTCCACGTCCCGTATTCCATTTATGAAACTCTGGATTTTTACCCTTTCAGTGTATTCCACGGGTGCGTCCGCATTTGCAAGATGAGCCAAAATTTCAATATCTGAAGCAAACTCCTGCAATGTCTCATTTACTTTTTTTACATTTTAGCGGTTTTGCAACTCAATTTGGAATATTTGTTTTCTATGCTCGCTTCCATAACGTCGTTCTACAGCAGCCATCAATGCTTCATAATTGTTCCGCTCTCCTTCGGGAATCGTCTGTAGGATTTCCGCTGCTGGCCCCTTCAATGCCACGAACAGTGCAGCAACTTTATCTTCCGCATTCCAGTTGTTCACTGCTGCGGTCTTCTCAAACTGTAGCTTGAAGACCTGGAAAAGAACAGAACCGTCAAAAGATGGAGTTTTTACCTTCGTATTACTCGCTGAAGCAGCCGGCCGATTAAGTTGCAATTCCTGTATACGACCTCTCAACGCATCCACCTCTGCCTCGAATTTTTCTTCAAACTGCATTATTTTTTCGTCCATGCGCGCTTCGAGTTTTGATGATATACGCGCCTCTTGTGCTTCTAGTTGTACTGTTATGCGTGTCTCTTGTTCTTTCAGTTGGGTTGCCACATATGTCTTTTGTTCTTCCAGCTGTGATGACATATTTGTGGATATTTGTGATGACATTTCTGTTATACGTGCCTCTTATGCTTCCATCTTGGATGTTAAACGTGTCTCCTGCGATTCTAGTTGTGATGACATATATGTCTTCTGCTCTTCCAGTTGAGATGACACTGTCGATGTTTGAGCAGATATTGCAGCTAAAATCATGTTCACGTCTGTGCTGGTAATCGTCTGCGATGTTTCGTTTTTCACATCAATTTTTGTTGTCTCCTCGCCATAAAGATAAGGTAAAGAAAGACATACTCATCCACATCAATCCCTTCTGCTTCCATTGCCTCTCGTAGCCGTGCCTGAAGTTCAAGTTTAACGCCGCTTGTATTCAATCCACGGCTCTCCAACTCCTTCTTTAGTTGCTGGATCTTCAATTCACTGAACTTTGCCATGTCCTTGTTGTCCTCTGGAATTTATTCAACAATTCCTCTTGTGACACCAATTGTAACGAATTTTCTGCAAATCCTCTTATTTGCCCTTTTGCTAGGTTCGTATCGCTAAACTGTTCAATAAATAAATCCAATATTGAATAATGGAAAAATGGCCTTTATTAAAATACTTCACAATAACACTCAAACTGTGCAACGAATAGCTTAATAACCAAACTGATAGCTTAAAGGAAACTGACTTTCAAAATAATACTGCTATTGCTCGCTAGATATCGTCTTAGTCGTAACTGCTTGACAACTCAAATCAAACTGAATTCCAGCCCCTCTACATCTGCGCCTTTTTATACTCTCTGGTTTCCTCGTTCGCATCTTCTAGAATCTACTAGCATTGTCCATGAGCTCTCAAACTTCTCAGCTGTAACTACAATTGCACAATTTTATACCTCTTCTAGGCGCTTCCAGAATCTACTAGTCCATTAGCTCTCAAGCTTCTCAGCTGTAACTACAATTGCACAATTTTATAGTTTTTCTCATTGCATACTTATAGGAGTATCTCAGATATATGCATGTGTTAGTGCATTGACTCTCCGCTGCTCGTATATGTACATGGTACATATATGTAGACGCAGTTATTGTTTCGTTTATGTAGATACATAATGATTGAATTATTGATGTGCATTCACGTCACTGCTTAGCATCGGCTTAGAGACGGCAGCACTACTTAGTTTTGCTAATATTCGTAACAATACGTTTACGCTTAAACTTTATATGGACTGCTAAGCGACAAACTTTAAATACACCTCTGAAATTGCTACGCATTACATTAGCCGTGTTTTTTATACACGCGTATACGTTTTGTTTGCGCGTGAAAAAAAACGCCTATCCTCGCTTAGATAATGCTTAGGAGGTCCATCTAGCGGCAGTGGTTAAACAACTAGCTACAGCACAGGGTGTACCGAAAAGCGGAGACACAACCCTCAAAAAGGGCGAAATCGGTTGAAGCCACGCCCAGTTTTTATACACAGTCGACCGTCTGTCCTTCCGCTCGGCCGTTAATATGATAACTTAAGCAGAAATCGATATATCTTTACTAAACTCAGTTCACGTACTTATCTGAACTCACTTTGTATTGGTATACAAAATGGCCGAAATCCGACTATGACCACGCCCACTTTTTCGATATCGAAAACTTCGAAAAATGAAACAAATGCCATAATGTTATACGAAATACGAAAACAGGGATGAAACATGGTGATTGGATTGGTTTCCCGACGCAAAATATAACGTTAGAAAAAACTTTGTAAAATGGGTATGACACCTACCATATTAAGTAGAAGAAAATAAAAAATGTCTGCAGGGCGAAATCAAAAGCCCTTGGAATCAGAGCAGCAATACTGTTCGTGGTATTACATATATAAATAAATTAGCGGTACCAGACAGATGATGTTCTGGGTCACCCTGGTCCACATTTTGGTCGATATCAAAAATGCCTTCACATACCTTTAATTTGATACCCATATCATACAAACACATTATAGAGTCACCCCTGGTCCACCTTTATGGCGATATCTCGAAAAGGCGTCCACCTATAGAACTAAGCCCCACGCCCTTTTGAAATACTCATTATTACGTTTGATACCCATATTGTACAAACATATTCTAGAGTCACCCATGGCGATATCTTTATGGCGATATCTCGAAAAGGCGACCACCTATAGAACTAAGGCCCACTCCCTTTTAAAAAGCCTCATTAACACCTTTCCTTTGATACCCTTTTCGTACAAACAAAGTGTAGAGTCCCCCCCTGGCCCTCCTTTATGGCGATATCTCGAAAAGGCGTCCACCTATAGAACTAAGCCTCACGCCCTTTTGAAATACTCATTATCACCTTTCGTTTGATACCCATATTGTACAAACGCATTCTAGAGTCACCCCTGGTCCACCATTTTGGCGATATCTCGAAAAGGCGTCCACCTATAGAATTAACCCCACGCCCTTTTGAAATACTCATTATCACCTTTCGTTTGATACCCATATTGTACAAACGCATTCTAGAGTCACCCCTGGTCCACCTTTAAGGCGATATCTCGAAAAGGCGTCCACCTATACAACTAAGCCCCACGCCCTTTTTAAATACACATTATCACCTTTCGTTTGATACCCATATTGTACAAACGCATTCGAGAGTCACCCCTGGTCCACCTTTATGGCGATATCTCGAAAGGCGTCCACCTATGGAACTAAAGGCCACGCCCTTTTAAAATACTCATTAACACTTTTCATTTGATACCCTTTTCGTACAAACAAAGTGTACAGTCTCCCCTGGTCCACCCTTATGGCGATATCTAGAAGAGGCGTCCACCTATAGAACTAAGCCCCACGCCATTTTGAAATACTCATTATCACCTTTCGTTTGATACCCATATTGTACAAACGCATTCTAGAGTCACCCCTGGTCCACCTTTATGGCGATATCTCGAAAATGCGTCCACCTATAGAACTAAGGCCCACGCCATTTTAAAATACTCATTAACACCTTTCGTTTGATACTCATATTGTACAAACGCATTCTATAGAACTAAGCCCCACGCCCTTTTGAAAAACTCATTATCACCTTTCGTTTGATACCCATATTGTACAAACATATTCTAGAGTCACCCCTGGTCCACCTTTATGCCGATATCTCGAAAGGGCGACCACCTATAGAACTAAGCCCCACGCCCTTTTGAAATACTCATTAACACCTTTCATTTGATACCCATATCGTACAAACATATTCTAGAGTCACCCCTGGTCCACCTTTATGGCGATATCTCGAAAAGGCGTCCACCTATAGAACTAAGCCCCACGCCCTTTTGAAATACTCATTAACACCTTTTATTTGATACCCATATCGTACAAACATATTCTAGAGTCACCCCTGGTCCCCCTTTATGGCGATATCTCGAAAAGGCGACCACCTATAGAACTAAGGCCCACTCCCTTTTAAAAAGACTCATTAACACCTTTCATTTGATACCCTTTTCGTACAAACAAAGTGTAGAGTCCCCCTGGTCCACCTTTATGGCGATATCTCGAAAAAGGCGTCCACCTATAGAACTAAGCCCCACGCCCTTTTGAAATACTCATTAACACCTTTCATTTGATACCCATATCGTACAAACATATTCTAGAGTCACCCCTGGTCCACCTTTATGGCGATATCTCGAAAAGGCTTCCACCTATAGAACTAAGGCCCACGCCCTTTTAAAATACTCATTAGCACCTTTCATTTGATACCCTTTTCGTACAAACAAAGTGTAGAGTCCCCCCTGCTCCACCTTTATGGCGATATCTCGAAAAGGCGTCCACCTATAGAACTAACCCCCACTCATTTTTAAAATACTCATTAACACCTTTCATTTGATACCCATATCGTACAAACATATTCTAGAGTCACCCCTGGTCCACCTTTATGGCGATATCTCGAAAAGGCGTCCACCTATAGAACTAATCCCCACGCCCTTTTGAAATACTCATTAACACCTTTCTTTTGATACCCATATCGTACAAACAAATTTTTGAGTCACCCCTGGTCCACCTTTATGGCGACATCTCGAAAAGCCGTCCACCTATAGAACTTAGGCCCACTCCCTCTCAACTGAATATGTAATGTTAGGTTACACCCGAACTTAACCTTCCTTACTTGTTTATCTTTTAATTACATCCACTAATTTTATGTTATATTAACTGTGTACAAAATTCAAATTTTTCCTTAAAAATATGATAAATAAAGAAATTGGTTTTATGTGTACCGGCTCGAGGTCAATATATTTAGTAATAAAAACACCAGTTTTTATTTTTTATTCCGATATATTTCGGTTACACGTCGGTAACCGTCTTCAAGGGACTATACAAAACAATGTAAAAACAAATTATCATACATGTAATATGTCATATTTTATAAACATACATACATTTTTGAGTTAAACGTCCGTTCGCGTTGGCGTGGAGTTTTGTACTGTCGATTTTGTTGTAAGTGTTTGTACAAGTGAGCGACGTTGATCGTGTCTGTTTTGAAGTTTAGTCGTATGTCAGGTGGTGTATGTATTATGTGTAACATTTCCAGTGTTAATCTCTTTCTATAGTGATTTTGTTGTTGTAATACCGACGCTTTCTCAAAGTTTGGACAGTGGCCACTAGATGCACAGTGGGCTGTTAGTGCAGTTTTTTGGTTATTTAAATTATGACAATGTTTCATGTCCGATTTGTGCTGTGCTATTCTCGTTTTTAACTTCGATTTGGTGGTGCCTACGGAAAAACTTCTGCATGCTTCGTAGTTGTTGCCATTGCACGGAATTTTGTAAATGACGTTGCTTTTTTCCATAGGAGGTATTATGGACTTGGTTTTATTGAACATGCTTTTGAGTGTGTTGCAGGGTTTATGAGCTATTTTAAATTGTTTATTATTGTAACAGTTGGACTTGATAAGACCCTCTGATATTTGAGGTACGTAGATCACCGATTTAAACGTTTTTGGTGTTGCGGATTTTTCTAGATTACCTGCACACATCGATCTTCTTATTAATGTCCTTATAATATTTTCAGGAAAATCATTTAGTTTGAGTAGCGAAAAAATTTCTTGTCTAATTTCTTGATGATAGACATCGTCTGATATCTGTAGCATGCGTCGTATACAGCTCATTGCTGTATTCATAATCATACTCTTCGGGTGTTTAGAGTACAAATTTATTAGTCGCCCTGACGCAGTTGGTTTCTTATACCATATAAGTTTTAACTGGCTATCTCTTTTTATAACCATAAAGTCTAAATAAGGTAGTTTACCTTCTTCTTCCTGTTCTATGGTGAACTTTATGTTTTTATGAAAAGTGTTCAGCGCGTTCAGGGTATTCTGTATTTCATCATGTTTTACAATTGCGAATAAATCGTCCACATATTTTGTCATAATTCTTGGTTTATGCACTCATTTTTCAATCGTATTGTTCAAAAGTTCTTCCATTATAATATCCGCGATAACTGGAGATGCCGGCGATCCCATGGGCATACCTTTTAATTGTGTATAAACCGTGTCATTGGATTTAAAGTATCTGTTTTCTTCGATACAAAACTTCAATATGTCCATAAATAGTTGTTTGGGCATATTAGTATGTTCTTTTATAATCGTCCATTTATTACGTATGATGTCAAGTGCCATTTGTGTTGGTATACTTGGAAACAATGAAACCACGTCAAAGGAGCTGAGTTTTTCATCTTCGCAAATGAAGGTATTATTGATTCTATCTTTAAATTCAAGTGTGTTCTTAACGTTGTATTTGGAGTCAGCCGTGATATTTTTGACATATTGAAGTTTTGTATCGAAGAAAACAGATACTTTAAATTCAATGACACGGTTTATACACAATTAAAAGGTATGCCCATGGGATCGCCGGCATCTCCAGTTATCGCGGACATTATAATGGAAGAACTTTTGAACAATACGATTGAAAAATTAGTGCATAAACCAAGAATTATGACAAAATATGTGGATGATTTATTCGCAATTGTAAAACATGATGAAATACAGAATACCCTGAACGCGCTGAACACTTTTCATAAAAACATAAAGTTCACCATAGAACAGGAAGAAGAAGGTAAAATACCTTATTTAGACTCTATGGTTATTAAAAGAGATAACCAGTTAAAACTTATATGGTATAAGAAACCAACTGCGTCAGGGCGACTAATAAATTTTTACTCTAAACACCCGAAGAGTATGATTATGAATACAGCAATGAGCTGTATACGACGCATGCTACAGATATCAGACGATGTCTATCATCAAGAAATTAGACAAGAAATTTTTTCGCTACTCAAACTAAATGATTTTCCTGAAAATATTATAAGGACATTAATAAGAAGATCGATGTGTGCAGGTAATCTAGAAAAATCCGCAACACCAAAAACGTTTAAATCGGTAATCTACGTACCTCAACTATCAGAGCGTCTTATCAAGTCCAACTGTTACAATAATAAACAATTTAAAATAGCTCATAAACCCTGCAACACACTCAAAAGCATGTTCAATAAAACCAAGTCCATAATACCTCCTATGGAAAAAAGCATCGTCATTTACAAAATTCCGTGCAATGGCAACAACTACGAAGCATGCAGAAGTTTTTACGTAGGCACCACCAAATCGAAGTTAAAAACGAGAATAGCACAGCACAAATCGGACATGAAACATTGTCATAATTTAAATAACCAAAAAACTGCACTAACAGCCCACTGTGCATCTAGTGGCCACTGTCCAAACTTTGAGAAAGCGTCGGTATTACAACAACAAAATCACTATAGACTAAACTTCAAAAGTGCCAGGTACGTAAAGTACTATGTGTTGTACATATATACATATGTGGATATAGTCAGTGAAAGTACTCCTATGCATATGTAATCAGTGTGAATGCAAGCCGGCAAAATTGTATAATAGGGGTCTAGTGCTAATACGCGTCCATAAATATGGAGAGGTGTTCAAAGACGCGCATTATTCTCGACAACAATAATCCGAACGCGGAAAAGAAAAATTGTATCACTGTCCGGAGATATTTGCAGTTGAATTTGGCAATTTTCATGTGGTTGTTGTAATGTTGTTATGCAAGCGCCATGTTTGCTATATATATAGATCTGAACACCTTAACAACTCTGGTTCAGGAAGATTTTTTAACACGGCTGAATTTGTACTATTTTTTGACAAATTGTTTAACATTTTTAATAGTATAGTCTTTGGAGCGGTTGGAAATTTTAAGAAACCCTTCACAGCCTCTCCTGATCAAATAAGTTTTCTTGAGGAGGCCGAGCAACTTTTGAATTCTATGGAAGTTTACGATGACAAAGGAAATAACATAACAAACAATTTTTCCTTTATCAAAGGGTGGATCCAAAATATTAAGTTTGCAGTATTTATGGAACCAATTGGCGCCGGTTGGCAGAGAGGAACGACTGGCGCGCCTTGTTGGACGGCCATAACCGTTTAAACGGTTAAGCCTGAATTAAGTAAATAAGTAAGTATTTGTGGAATATTTTGTCAAATGCAGGCTTCACCCACGTGATGGTTAGGAAGTTAAGCTCATACAAAATAGAAATCTTCTTTGGTCATATACGTAGAGGTGGAGGATTTGATTTAAGAATAACTCCTCACCGATTTTCATACCTTTTCCGGCAAGCTTGGGGGATAGGATATATTCGCGGTGTTGATAAAGGAAATTGTGAACTTTTGCCTGAAGATAATATGGAATTTTTTGCAAATAATGTGATTACCACTGCTTGCAATGATAATTTAGTTATAGACACTTCTGGGCAAACTGTTCACGGATTGCGCGAGTCCTCCACAAGCTCATTTCAAAATTTACAATTCGGTTTAACTTTTGCAGTCGATGAGAGTAGTTTTCTTCGCCGTAGCCCTTTAGTGGACTTTTGCGGGTACCTGTACTTTAAATACTTAAGCTCCACAGCTGTTTAATGCCTTTGCCGAGATTTGATAGCGGAATCTCAGAAAAAGATTTTCCATTTACTGCCGAGAAACAATTTAGTAATAGTCAACTTGTGAGACCTCCCAATGAATTTATTTCTTTTATAAGTAAACTTAAAAAATGAATGCAGATCACTTTGATCTAAACTGCCATTAAGTTGGTCTCTCGCAAATACTTTTTGAGAAAATGATGGATGTCCAGCCTTATATTTGTTGCGATAATTGTGATACGATAAAATAAATTTTTATTAGAATAAGAACATATTTTTTAATGAATTGTTTTAATAAAGAGGCAAAAAACCCATATTCAGAAAACAAAAAATGTTTAGGTATGAAATACTAATAGTGTTTTTCATATTTTCTTTGCTATCATTTAGTTAAACTGGCACTGTTTGGTTATCCTTTTTTATGCTAGGTTTCGGGTATTTTTTCTAGGCTTAGGCCCTTATTCCAGCCGCACCTGTTTCTCGTCTAAATCCTAGCTCTTAGGAAAGATATATCTACGGGTGATTACCAATTTTTGTAAATATATATTTTTTTTCTATCCAGCAAATCTTTTCGTTCCTGATGATGACTTCAGGTTGAAGTTGAAATATCGACCAATTACTTAAATATTTTTAAAAGGAAATTAAACGTGTTTTATTTACTTTATGGCCTCAAGCTCATCAAACATACATAAGTAAATATTTTTTTTATTTTGTATATATTATTTTTATTTTGTAAATATTATTTTTATGTATGATATGCTAATCGTATACTTTATTTATGTACCTGAATTATGAACTGCAGTATTTTCGTTTGTATTTTAAATAAAAGATATATTTATGGGTGAAAATAGGCCTACAGGGGAACCGAACACCCAAAAAAAAATCGGTAGCGCGCCTAATTTGCAACCACGAGTGTGATGCGGAAGGCTAACCTCAAATTTCGAGAATCTGCTGAAGGAGCCTTATTTTTAACTCGATTCGACAGACATTTTTATCGGATTCGAATCTCATTTAATTCGAATCGAGTTAGAGAATAAGCCCCCGGGTCCTTTCTGTAAAAAATAGACAAATGTGACATCCAAGTGTTCATAATAGTAACGTTACTATGCTTTCAAGTTATATATTTTATAGAAGTTCGTGAGAGTTATCTTTTCTTTCACGTATACATATACATATGCAGACTTGGTCGCGAACCGAAGTTTTCTAATGGTAACTGTACTGGACCGCCGATTTTTTTTTAATTTTACATACCAATTAAACTAAATTTTTCCTACTAATAATTGCAACTCTGTGAAAAAGCGACTCTGCGCAATCAGATGAACGCAGCTGTTTACTGTTGAGACCTTTTTTCAGACATTCGCCAATTTTATGAATTCACAATGGTAAGGCTGATTATGAAATGTCTAGTACTTGTAATGATTTTTAAATAAAAAACAATGCTAATATTACTGTGTCTTTTACATTTTTTTGAATGTCTTTTTTAGATCAAATGATATGGGATTTGAAAGATTATTTTTGTGACTGCATCAAATAAGATGACACTCACTGTATGTTTTAAACTTAATTTTAACTTTTTGCGGCAAGACACTTCAATAATCCATATAAAGAGTTAACTATAGGGTCCAAGTTATCTTTGGTGTTCCTGGAACTCAGGTTTCTTTCGGGCGTACAAGGGAATATTGATGAAGGTTTGCTAGAAGATATTATTATCATTAATCTCTCTAATTCTGCTACGTCTACTTATGTATGTATGTATATGTTAGAGATATACGCCGCCGATAAACGCCGCCGCCGCCGCCGATTAGCGTGCTTTTTTGCACGCCGCCGCCGGTTGTCAAAATTATCGGCGCGTTACTATATTTTATACTCATTTAAGACTGTCTAGGCCATTTATTGTTCATCTCGAAAATTGGTCCGATATGGTCGAAAGGGGTATCAAGGGATGCGTATCACTGCCAGTTATAAAAATCCTATTGCGAAATTTAATACTTTCTAACCGTTCAAAAGTTATTTGAGAAAACAGGCGCTTTCAATCCCGGATTTCGCACTACCGAATTCACCAAGTTATTAAAACAAAACATTTAAAGAAAAGTTATATATAATAAATTTGTGAGCTTTTAAATTTTTTTCAATAAATTAATAAACAAAAATGAATTTAAATAAAATGTCCCAAAATGTAGAACACATTTTCAAAATGTCCTCAAGTCAATTTTATATCCCGAGTGACCGAAAGAATAAATATGTATTAAGTATGCTCCAGTGGTTTAAATTTAAGAAGGGATTGAAAAATCACTTTATTTGCTGAACTATAAAATAGCTTCTGAAATCTTAATTTTGATTTTCACAATTCATCATTCAACACTCAAGTCTCCCGGTTTGACATTTCCTAAAGTTGGTGGCCCTATCCCCAACCAGTCCTTGGAGTGCATCTTATTGATTATAGCCTATCAACCAAGTTTAAATATCACCTACACGTTACGGCTCCTGTTACAAATGTGGATACGTAAGCACATATATTTACCAGGTGAGGCTTTGTCCTTCGCAAGAACACTCAAAGTGGTGAAGCAAAAGCTTTCTCAGGACAGTCGAACAGATGACCTTTTGTTCTGCTACCCTAACGTAGGGGATAGTCGAGCTAGTCTGAAAACTGAAGGCGGTCATCCATAATGAGCTCTTATATCATAAGGCCGGAAATGAAGACTATTGAAGTAAATTTATCGAACACAAACGTATGCAAATTTTGGTCCACATTTTAAAACTTTTATCCACGGTCCTTGCAAGTTTAAATTATGTAGATGCGCCAAGGATTATACGTTTTTCGCCCATGAGTTACGCAATGATATCCACTTAGACTGCTTATGAATAGTTACTTCCTAATGTTTCAAGGTGTTTTTTTGGTGTAGCTCGGAAGCATAGCACGACAAAAACATCCGTCAGAAAGTCTTCGGAGCTACACCTAGAGCTTCTAGAAAAGTGAAGTCGACGAAGGTATGAGTTCGAAGTCGCAGTTCTATATCTTCTGTGCTGACATATTGTATAAGGGCCAGAATGCGTGGTAGCGACTGGTGGTCGGGATTGCCACTGGTCGCAAGTCGGGAATTGTAGCTCTTAGAAAGAGCCGAAACAATTGAAGCATTGATGCTAATCGTTAAAACTGTGCCACGAGGGTCATGACTTTTAATAGACTATCAATAGCAACCGTAAGTCGCCTTTGTGCGTAACCAACAAGGAGCCACAAATGATTTAAAGAAATCGTGCCGACGACGGGTATTATAGTTAGCCCAGAACATCTTCTTCAGTGAAACTACGTTATAAAAGTGTTACCATTTTAAGTATTTCTCCCTCTCCCTGCAAGAAAATTTTCTGAACGATCCGCGAGAAGCAAAAACCGCGGATCTTTCCAAAATGGCCGAAACGTCAATTTCCTTAAATATATATAAACAAAACTTTTCCAAATATTATTCTTTTAAATTTTCGCTTTACAAGCCATCCGCAAGTTAATGATGTTGTTCCAGATCGTCAAACATACCATTGACGTCAGTAGTATGTTTCCATATTCATTAGTTGTGGACAATGTGATACTCTGAAGTGCAGCCATTCAATTCAGAGGTTTACGCCGATCACTTTGTCGGCGCGCCGAACACGCCGCCGCCGCCGATTAAGTGACCGGCGTAAACCTCTAGTATACGTATATCGTCAACGACGCGATAAATTTTGCTAATTGAATGAAAACGTCTTTTCTGAATCAGCAACAAAGGAGGGTAATTTTAGGGCTATTTTGAAATTTTTAGTCGCTGCGGTCATAAAGAGCTTGAAGAACTTTTAAATTCTACACATCCAAGAGCTACTTATATAAGCAACACGACTCAAAACGATCTTATTCAATGCTGCAAAGATGAAATATTGAATATATTTTGATAGAGAGGGTTAAAAAGCTAGATTTTTTGCAATTATTTTCGATGAAACTACTGATTGTAGTCATACTGAGCAACTCAGCCTTTGTTTGCGGTATTTATATGATGGCAATATAAGAGAAGATTTTGTAACTTTCCTTGATGCGTACGATTCGATCCGAGAAGATGTTATAAATGGAGAAAAAAATTGACAGGTGTAGCCTTGGCACACATAGTGATCGATATTTTTAATAATTTATGACTACCCTTCGAAGAATGCGTTGGAATTGGAACGGATGGATGTTCTGTAATAACATCAGAAGTTAAGGGAGCTGTGCAGGAACTTCTTAAAATATGTACCAATACTAATCATTGTCCGTGTTGCAACCATTGTCTTAATAACTCGCTTGCGAAAACGTCGAAAGTTCTTCAAAAAAGGATTGTATTGCGTTGATGAAAAAAATTATCAGTTTTCCAAATCAGTCTCCGAAACGTATCATAGTTTTCAAAAAACATCTGCAGGAATCATTAAGTGGACTATGTGAAACGCACTAGTCTGAAAAACATGATGGTATAATGCAGTTTGAAAAAAACATCACAAAAATTGTTGCTTCGTTTCAAGAAATTTCTACTTGGCAAGATTCAACAACAAGTTCTGAGGCCCGTTCTATGTTGAAATCTATTTGCGAGACAGAGTTCGTGATTTCAATGATTTGTTTGAGCAATGAACTTTCTGTTACACGACCACTAAGCTTACTTTTGCAAACACCGTCAATAGATTTGAATCAAGCTTCTGAAGCATTGAGTGACACTTTGCGAACATTAAAAAACCATAGACTTTAAGCAGAAAGTCGTTTTTCGGGACTTTACAAATAATAGTCGCTTTAGCAGATGAGTTGAAGTTTGATATTGTCCTCCCACGAATTGCTAAAAAGCAAATACATCGAGGGAATCAGACGCTGAAGAGTATTATCGAAAAGCAATTTATATACCTTTTCTTCATCATATCATTCTTGATTTACAAGGTAGATTACCTGAAGATGCATTGCAAGTTTTTATACTCAGTTGAGCAGAGCTCACAGAGTATATTAACTTTGATTGGATAACGGTTGGTTGTACAGGTATAAAGGAATCGAGATAGGTATAGACTTCCATATATCAAAATCATCAGTATCGAAAAAAAATTTGATTAAGCCATGTCCGTCCGTCCGTCCGTCCGTCTGTCCGTTAACACGATAACTTGAGTAAATTTTGAGATATCTTGACGAAATTTGGTATGTAGATTCCTGGGCGCTCATCTCAGATCGCTATTTAAAATGAACGATATCGGACTATAACCACGCCCACTTTTTCGATATCGAGAATTTCGAAAAATCGAAAAATTGAGATAATTCATTACCAAAGAGGGATAAAGCGATGAAACTTGGTAGGTGCGTTTAACTTATAACGCAGAATAGAAAATAAGTAAAATTTTGGACAGTGGGCATGGCACCGCCCACTTTTAAAAGAAGGTAATTTAGAAATTTTGCAAGCTGTAATTTGGCAGTCGTTGAAGATATCATGATGAAATTTGGCAGGAACGTTACTCCTATTAATATATGCATGCTTAATAAAAATTAGCAAAATCGGAGAACGACCACGCCCACTTTTAAAAAAAATTTTTTTTTAAAGTGAAATTTTTACAAAAAATTTAATATCTTTACAGTATATAAGTAAATTATGTAAACATTCAACTCCAGTAATGATATGGTGCAACAAAATACAAAAATAAAACAAAATTTCAAAATGGGCGTGGCTCTGCCCTTTTTCATTTGATTTGTCTAGGATATATTTAATGCCATAAGTCGAACAAAAATTTACCAATCCTTGTGAAATTTGGTAGCGGCTTAGATTCTGGGACGATAACTGTTTTCTGTGAAAAAGGGCGAAATCGGTTGAAGCCACGCCCAGTTTTTATACACAGTCGACCGTCTGTCCTACCGCTCGGCCATTAACACGATAACTTGAGCAAAAATCGATATATCTTTACTAAACTCAGTTCACATAATTATCCGAACTCACTTTCTATTGGTATAAAAAATGGCCGACATCTGACTATGACCACGCCCACTTTTTCGATATCGAAAATTACGAAAAATTAAATAAGTGCCCTAATTCTATACCAAATACGAAAAAAGGGGTGAAACATGGTGATTGGATTGGTTTCCCGACGCAAAATATAACGTTAGAAAAAACTTTGTAAAATGGGTATGACACCTACCATATTAAGTAAAAGAAAATGAAAAAGTTCTGCAGGGCGAAATCAAAAGCCCTTGGAATCATGGCAGGAATACTGTTCGTGGTATTACATATATAAATAAATTAGCGGTACCCGACAGATGATGTTCTGGGTCACCCTGTTCCACATTTTGGTCGATATCTCGAAAACGCTTTCACATATACAACTACCACCACTCCCTTTTAAAATTCTTATTAATACCTTTAATTTGACACCCATATTGTACAAACACATTATAGAGTCACCCCTGGTCCACCTTTATGGCGATATATGGAAAAGGCGTCCACCTATAGAACTATGGCCCACTCCCTTTTAAAACACTCATTATCACCTTTCGTTTGATACCCATAATGTACAAACGCATTCTAGAGTCAACCCTGGTCCACCTTTATAACGATATCCCGAAAAGGCGTCCACCTATAGAATTAAGGCCCACTCCCTTTTAAAATACTCGTTAACACCTTTCATTTGATAATTATATCGTAAAAAATTTTAAAGTCACCCCTGGTCCACCTTTATGGCAATATCTCGAAAAGGCGTCCACCCATAGAACTAAGGCCCACTCCCTTTTAAAATACTCATTAACACCATTTATTTGGTACCCATATCGTACAAACTAATTCTAGAGTCACCCCTGGTCCACCTTTATAATAAGGCCTACTCCCTTTTAAAATACTCATTAACAGCTTTCATTTGATACCCATATCGTACAAACAAATTCTAGAGTCACCCCTGGTCCACCTTTATAACGATATCCCGAAAAGGCGTCCACCTATAGAACTAAGGCCCACTTCCTTTTAAAATACTCATTAAAACCTTTCATTTGATACCCATATCGTACAAATAAATTCCAGAGTCACCCCTGGTCCACCTTTATGGCGATATCTCGAAAAGGCTTCCACCTATAGAACCACCTATATCCCAACTCCGTTTTAAAATACTCATTACCACCTTTCATTTGATACCCATATCGTACAAACAAATTCTAGAGTCAGCCCTGGTCCACCCTTATGGCGATATCTCGAAAAGGTGTCCACCTATAGAACTATGGCCCACTCTCTCTTAATATACTCTTTAATTCCTGCTATTTGATACGCATGTCATACAAACACATTACAGGGTTACCCGATGTTCATTTTCCTACATGGTGATTTTCCCTTATTTTGTCTCCATAGCTCTCAACTGAGTATGTAATGTTCGGTTACACCCGAACTTAGCCTTCCTTACTTGTTAATCTTAATTTGCTACTGCCATCGCGAATTATCAAAGATAATACACTGCAAAAAAAGAATTTGTCTAAAGAGCTTGTCCAAGATCTTGGTAAACGATACGCATCTCTTATTGGAGGAAATACAATTAATCTAGATGGAGAGTACGAAGTGTGGTCAGAACGCTGGTCTGATAAGCAACACAAAAAATCAATTCCACTATCAGCTGAAAAAGTTTTAAATGATTGCAATGAATATGCGTTTCCATTAATAAATGCTCTTATTAAAATTCTGGTCACGCTTCCAGCTAGCAATGCTTGTTCTGAAAGGAGTTTTTCGACATTTCGCCGGCTGAAAACGTGGTTACGGTCCACAATGTCCCAGAACAGACTCACTGGTCTTGCACTTTTAAATACCCATTTCGATATTGAGATTGATATTGATCATATAATTGAAATATATGTATGTAAAAAAACGGAAGCATAGAATTAAATTTACTGTTTGAATATGAACTATGCAGAAGATAAAAATGATGTCAAAAAATTGGATGTACTATTGTTAATTTGAATAACTAAATGAAACCAAATATATGTATGAAATTATTAAACAATGTAAAAAATACTAATAAATTTACCCATAAAAAATAACGGTCTATACGTTTCCCTTGTTGTTTTTTGTCTTGCATTTTCAAGTATAAATTATCTTGATGTGAACTTTGTTCAAAACACATTAGCTACTGGGAGAAACAATTACTGACTGGATCCGCCACTGGGATTTTTTTATTTATTCTACCTAAAAGAACTTCATAAAAGTGTTGACAAGTAAATGCATCTGTTTAATGATATTCCACATTACAAAACTACCTGCTTCCTTGAAATTAAGCAATTTAAGATAAAGTGCAAATGGGGCATCTGAAACTTCATCTCCACCGCGCAACAATGGTGAAACAATAAAATTATTTTATCTTTTAAGCAGTAAATCAATTCCTTTGGGAACAAATTCATTTAACAGGGTGCTACCCCTGTTGCAATGTAGTAGATTTGACTTGATATATATGTACTTTTATATATATGTAGAAACGGCCGTCGTGGTGTAGTGGTAGAGTGCTCCGCCTACCACACCAAAGGTCCTGCGTTCAGTTCCCGGTCAAAGGAATATCAAAAATTTGAAAACAAGTTTTTCCAAGCCGGGTCGCTCCACGGTAGCGATTTAGCAAACATGCCGCGTATATTTCTGCCACGAAAAGCTTCTCAGTGAAAACTAATCTGCCTTGTATAAGCCGTTCGGAAACGTAAGACTTAAAGGTCTCGTCCCGCCAATTTGTAGGGTGTCCTATCTCCTCTCCTCTGGGTTGTGGTAGTCAACGAGCTTCTTGTGGAGCTGGAAGCCAATGGTTGTCGGGTAGTTGCCTATGCAGATGACCTCGCCATCCTAGTCAGAGGCAAATTTCTGGGCACCCTGCGCGATGATCTGCAGGACTACCTGGATACTGTGGCTAGGTGGGCTGGCTTTATGAGATGGTGGTCAAACCGATTCTGCTATATGGGGTGCTGGTCTGGTGGAAAGCACTGGACATGGCGAGCACCTCCAAAATGTTAGTGTCAGTGCAACTGACGGCGCTGATCGGTATCAGTGGCGCAACACCTACCTTCGCACTGAACGTCATGCTGAACATATACCCAGTAGATATTGCGGGAAAGGCGGCCGCGGCAAGGTCGTTGGCCAGGCTTCGTGATATGGGATATAGACTTTCTGACCGCGGACACTCTAACCTTCTTACCAGTTTCGACTTCATCCTGGACAGAACGGACTACTGTATACCGATAACTGCTCCCTATACAACCTTCACCCCAGTTATTCCAGAGAGAGAGGATTGGGGAAGAGGAATTATCTGGGGCATGGGACCGGTTAACTTGTTCACGGATGGGTCGAAGCTGGATGGAAAGGTTGGTGGGGGGTCTTTTGTCAAGAGCTAAATTTAAGCCGCAAGTTTAAGTTGGCTGATCACTGCAGTGTATTTCAAGCAGAAATTGCTGCGATTAAGGATGCGGTGGATGGAATGCTATCCAGTGCTACCACGGTTAGGGAATTTAACATCTACTCTGATAGCCAAGCGGCTATCAAGGCCTTGAGCTCAACTACAGTGCGATCGAGGGTGGTCTGGGAGTGCCTGACCTCGATTGCGATTGCAACGAATTATTTTACAATTAAGATTATCTGGGTCCCGGGCCATAGTGATATCCCGGGTAACTGTCAAGCGGATCTCTTAGCCCGCATCGGTACAACTGAACCGGATGAAGATGGCTGTAGGGATTTCGGGATCCCGCTGGCCACCTGTAGATTGCTCCTCCATAGCTGGGCCTCGAATCAGCTCAGCAAACGTTGGGCGGATACCACGTCTTGCAGGGTAGCAAGATCTTTCTGGCCAAAAGTGGATGGCAGGAGGTCTGCTAAAATAATTGGGTTCACTAAGGCTCACCTATCAATGGTCATTGGGGTTTTGACAGGGCACTGTCCCATGGGTATCCATGCGGTACGTCTTAATATACTGGAAACTCCATCCTGCTGCAGCTGTATGGAGGATGGTGAGGCGGAATCACCAAATCACTTTATGCTTGATTGTCCAGCTTTTGCCAGAACTAGGCGAAAGTACTTCGGTCGTGACTCACTTGGATCTCCCGAGGATATATCCAAAGTTGAGATCGGTATCATTCGGAGCTTTATGGTTGCTACCCAACGATTCTCTAAGTAGCTAGATCTAAGTCACCGTTATTTTTGGTGTATGTGGTATCACAACGGACCTTAGTGTTGTCCAAGTGATCTATCCTTATCAGGGCAGCTACCACCTAACCTATCCTATCCTATCCTTGACATGTTTCTTGTTATGTGATGTTGTTTGTTTTGAATACTCAGCAACACGGCGACTAACATTATCAACAGCAGCAGAAGAATCGAAAAAAGCAACGCCTGCTTGAATATCAGCTTCAGAAACAGCAGGAGAAACAACAGCTTGAGCAGCAGCAGAAGAGCTTAACAAAGTAGCACTGGAAAGAGTATCAGCGCCAAAATTGTTCTCCGCAGTGGCGGACTAGCTTGACTAGCACTCAAAGGTGATGAGATTTGATTGTTTGTGTTATCAGCCGACTCAGTGGCCAACTCAGCGCCATTTAATTTTTTAGCAACACTTCTTTGAGAACGTAGATTATATGGAATGTTGGTAGACTTTTCAGGTGGATTGCACTGAGACGAGTTAGTTACAGTTTTGTTATTGTGCGAAAAATCGTCGAATTTACTCTTTAGAGAGTTAATTTCTTTAGTTAAGTTTGATATCATTGCAAAGAGATTTACTGAGATGTTTAAACAGTTATTGCAGATAAAAAAAAATGTTTTTGCAATTAATAAATATTTTAGAAGAATCATCAAATTCAACTCTAACACAATAATTATGAGACTTAGAGTCACATAATTTACAGGTAACACCGGTATCGACTTTAATGCGATTAGAACAGTCCAAACAAGTTGTTGTTTGATGCGAAGACATAGTGAAAATAACTTAAGAAAGCGGAGCGAAAATTAATACGTGCGCGCACGACAGTTGACAATCAAAGACGATAAGGAAGAGTTTAACCTGTTACAGTATCCATATCAAAGTTGAGCTAACGTAACAGGCGCCTCCTCTTCTGCGAGTTAAGGGTATTTATCTTTAAGAACTGGGTTTGACGGGCAACGTCACACCCAGTATTTTTCGGGTTTAAGACAGCCGGTAGCGTTATGCCATCGACGTGGATGTCCAATATGGTCGCCATTCGCCGTGTCCATTTTGTAAATGAGGTCGCCGATGATTCGGTCGATGATCGTGTCAGGTTTTGCGAGGCGAAAAAACTGGGGATAACAGGGAGATAGCTGTTTATTTAATTAAATAGCTCATCGATGGGTGGGTCGGGACCTGTGGCCATTATAGTGCAGTCATCGGCGTAGGATACAATGGTAACTCCTTCTCTTCGATATGTTGAAGTTAAACAAAAGCGGGGATGGGACATCACCCTGAGATATCCCTTGTTTAATTCTTCTTGGTTTAGATGTTACGTTTCTGTATTGCACCGATGCTTGCCGACCAGAGAAATAACTTGCGGTCCTCCTTTTGAGACTAGAAGGAAGGGAAGAGCTTTCCAAGCCCTGCAGTAATGTGCTGTGGTTGACTGTATCAAAAGCTTTTGATAAGTCTAGCGCCATAAGTACTGTTTTGTAGTGAGATTTTTGATTCGATCCCCAATTTATCTGCGTGTTGAATTCGCGATGGTAGTGCTATGTAGTTTTCGAAAGCCATGCTGATGATTGACAAGACGCAAGTCAATGGCTTTTCTAACCTCCGTGGTGGTGATGATAATGGAAGACTAGATTTGTCGAGCGAAAAATGCATTACATATTGCCGCACGCTCATTTCTTCGCCTCCGATAGTACTTTATCGCCGAAGGCGATGGATACTTTGACTTCGTGCTTAATCGGATTTTTAGTTCTTTAGTTTTTCCTCCCGTTTCCCCGCTAGTATTTGTCTGATACGCAGGTTTGTGTCCCTGATATTAGGGTCGCCATGGTCTTGCTGTCTCAGAAGGTAACACTCTCTCGTTTAAGTTGCGGTCTCTATTTTAAAGTGCGGTCGGGTTTGCGGAATTCTTCCAGCGGGAATGAAAAGAGCTGAAGCGACTTCAATGAATCACGTTTCCCTTGACGAACATTAATCGGGATTGGGAGCGCAGCGAAGGGATTAAGTGCTCATGCCTTATATTTTTTCCACTTCACTGTTTTAAAGTTAATGAAAGCTAAAGCAATAGGAGTATCGGTAGATAGTCGGATGCTAATGTTACCATCGGCTGTCAGTTGACGCAGCTTACTATGGAGATATCTGGCGAGCTATCATTCGTGTGGCGGCTTTCTCGTTTTATGTGCAGGATGCCAAGTCCTCTATTTGATCCAATAATACCACACCTATTCTGTCTGCTTGCAAATCTGATATCAGGGCAATATCTACTAGGGCAGCAGGTGATGCATCGCGTGAACGGACAGATATTCTTTATTCCCAGCACCCTATCTCAGCGACCGATGTCGGGATCAAATAGATTATACTGCACAGAGTGTAAGTTATAAATTCGAGTTCGCCTCCATTTCCTTTTGCACAATTTTTTTCTACGGACAATGTAGGCAGAATTCCCTTACAAAAGCTGTCCACTTAGAGACTTCTTCAGTTCCTCGAATATCTTTCAACACAAAAGGAAACAACTTGTTATTGGTGTTTGAACCCAAACAATCAAGGAAATTTCGAATTCTTCTTATTCACTTCCCCCTACAAATTTGTGCATATTACCTTATTTTTTTCAATGAACCCAGCTTCTATATAGAAAATATAATTCTAATAAATGAGCCAAGGAAGTTGACTATTTTGATAAGGGGGTGGGTATGAGGTGTTTCTTTGCACACGTCCCGCATACGTCAATATTTCCCATTAACATTTTTGTTTGGAACCAATCCCAAATATTATTTATCTTTGCGATTTCAGTACTATTCAAACAATTCATTCCCAAATTATCACGTTGTTTTTTCAATCGAAATCTCCCCTCAGTAATCTGGCTTGCCAAATATGCATTGAAGTGTTCAATAGTTGTGGTTTCCTACTACACAAATTCAGCATCTGCCCATCAGACCTACAGATGTTATTTATGATTTTTAAGGGTGGATGAGTAAAATGCTTAATTGTACCCCATAAGTGAATAGCAATATGAAATCTGAGGCGTCGCAGCTTAGGACGTGATAAAGAAGGCGAGAAAGTCGTTGGAAATCGTAATTTGATAATGTTATGTTTGCCAATCTTATTCGAAATTAAATTCTCGTAGTTTGCGATTATGACTTTACTGACATATGAATACATATATCTAGGTACGAGTCTCTTGCAATTCGTAGATACATACGTATTTACATACATTAAATAAATAAAGGTCACTTTGAGACCTCTTACCAATAATTCACCGAAGATCAATGTAGTTTATAGTTGCTCATGTATGGTTTCAACATGTTAGTTTGCCGGTTGCTCTAAGAAAAATATAATCAGAACACCCAATACACCCAACACATTTCTATATACATCTGCATTCAGCTCGCCAGATTCAACTCATCGTCTTCTAAATATAACAACCCGTTTTCCAGCTTGCATCCATCAGATAATCCGATTAGCGCTGACTTAACAGGTGCAAGAGTTGGCACCTTTATCATCACTGTTCAATAATAGCGAACGCATTTAAAATACGTAAACCGAGTTCATAGAGCAATACCCAGTAGCTCAACGAAAATGGTGTGCCAGTGCCATCAGCCAAGGAGTGGGTATAGTGGTGAACAAGTTGAATACGTCATTGTTGACAAAAAAGAGTGAAAACTGCTAAGGACTTAGTCTATTTGAGATCTAGAGTCAATGAGGAATAATGTGGTCCAAGACATTCAAAAGAACATCATCACTCTTCACAACAAGTAGTCGTTTGGACTGAATAGGCAAATGAGAAATTAAGTCCATACAAGATTAAGAAATAGCACTGGTCTTAAGATTTAAGTTCAACAAAGTGGCTTGAAGTGATACAATTTCAAAATTTCTTGTGCCGTTTCCTTCACTTTGGAGTAGCCCAACTAAAACTAGTTTTGTAAACATTACACACATTTCTGAATATGAATGCAAAGAGAATAATTTATGTTTATTTTTTCTATGATAACTTCTTAGAAATTGATCGCAGGGCTCCTGCACCCGAATTCCAACATTCGGTAACGCTAAAACTCCATCGTCAAAAATATCCAAAACAGTAAAAAGTGCGTTGAAAAGTATGCAACATTTAGTAGTATATGATTACAAGGAATAAATAACAGCCTAAAGGCCCCATTACTGATACTTAGCATAGACTTGACTTGGCTTGAGAACTGCCACTTACAGTTCTGTTAAATGAACATTGCATGTTATTGATTACACAAAACTTAGCAACACTTAACTTGACTTAGAAGTGTGTTGAATTTTGATTTTCTATGTAAGTTCTAAGTGACGTTTACATTTTGAGATGCCATTTGTTTGTTTCCATTTCATTTTGACATTTTGTCATACAAATTGACATTTATTGATTATGATTGTATGCGCTAAGTGGAGTATAATCAAGGCTAAGTTGCCAAGTTTACGCCAAGTCAAGTCAAGTCAAGTCTATGCTAAGTATCAGTAATGGGGCCTTAACTCGAATACTTTTACTTAGGACTTAGGCGGTTATTCCTTACGACTCTATGTTACTAAATGTTGCATACTTTTCTGCGGACTTGATACTATACGAGTGCACTCGATACCTTTTACTGAGTATGAATAGTAGCATCGATACTGTGATTGTGTATTTTTCATGAGTACCGGTTACGGTACTTTTTCTAAAAGTTCTTTCACTTCTCCTATGTAATTATTCGCTATGAGTGAAGCAAAAAGCATCTGCTGCTGGGTATGTGCGCATACAAACATATCCGTACAGACGATATGCCTTTCCACAAATTAGACTGACCATCGAGCATATCCCACAATCCCATTACAACACAATGTCGTTTCGAGTTTGCAAATCCAATCCTGAAGCAGATCCAGACGAATTTAGTTGCACATATGGACATTTATACATTCATATTTATAATATTTACCAATGTACATACTTACATATGTGGGCGTATGTTGAACCATGTTTCATGTTAAGTATATTGGAAAACTGACACTCTGTTACAACGCCTGGGATAATTGGATTTCGATGGCTGTATACTGGTGATAATTTTAATTGTGGTACAAACAAATGATTGACGGCTTCCAACTACACACGGCTAGAACGGGAATGTAATCGTACTTTATGCAGTATATGTAGATATGTATGTACGTAAAAATGCATCCAATAGTAAAACTTCAAACATGTAAGAAAAAATACTGCTGAATTCAGATCTTACTTCCACTAACTGCTGATCAAAATCAATGGAGATACTAAAGTGTCTAGAGCTTTAAAAGGATCAAAAGACAGTTTCGCCTTCGAAATTTAGACACCCATAATATAAGCTAGGCTCCAACCATGAATCTCAATCCAACATTAAGGAAACTACATAAAGAAGTCTACATCAAAACCATGGGCGATAAGGTCGAGCAATTTCATCTAATAGTTGAGTAAATCTTATTTATTAGCTAGAGCAGTTAAGAGGATAAGCGGTAGGGAAACTGACTGATCGAGGAAAAGAAGGTAAATGGAACCAGTAAGGAAGGCTAAGTTCGGGTGTAACCGAACATTACATACTCAGCTGCCAAATTACTGCTTGCAAAACTTTTAAATTAATTACCTTCTTTCAAAAGTGGGCGGTGCCACACCCATTGTCCAAAATTTTACTAATTTTCTATTCTGCTTCATAAGGTTAACCCACCTACCAAGCTTCACCGCTTTATTCGTCTTTGGTGATGAATTATCGCACTTTTTCGGTTTTTCGAAATTTTTGATATCGAAAAAGTGGGCGTGGTTATAGTTCGATTTCGTTAGTTTTAATTGGCGATCTGAGATGAGTACCCATTAAGATACCTCAAAATTTACTCAAGTTATCGTCTTCATATATAGAAGTTTATATCTATCTATGATATATCTATATCTATATCTATCTCGATTAGTTTATGCCGTTACGGGGTACCGTTATGCGCACAAAATTAATACACTCTGTGAGCTGAGTATAAAAATTCATCAATTTGGCTCCTAACCACTGTTTATAAGTATTTTAAGATAATTGAATTACAACTTAATGCATTACATTACACTTAGTACGCCAAGTAATGAAATAAGTACCCCAGAATGCCATTTCATAATTGTAATGATATCAAAGTGATAACTTTTAAAACCAGGAGCTAGACACCATAGGAGTCATCTGGCAAAAGTTTCGAAGTTACCGAAAATTACCTTATTGGTTTAAATAGTAGAGCTCTAAAAAACGTTCGAATACGATTAATCGAGTATTTGATTATTCCATTTTTGTACGTTTATTCATTGAATTTCGATACTCGAATATTTCATTTATGTAAACTTCAACGATTATAATTCGATTTTGTATGTAAGTGTTCATACGTAAAAGTTACGTACACACCATGTATAAACCAAATATTTATTCTTTGTGGAATCTTGTATGTCTAAAAAAATGTTGTTCCCAAGTAACATTTTCCGAACTTTTCGATTACGGTAAGAAAAACATAAGTAAGTATACAAAAACTTCGTAAAAATCAATATTTTAGTAAGAAAGTCAAAAACTGGTTCAAAATCGAAATTTTTTTTACTATTCTTGGTAACCTATTTCCGGTCGTCGCAGGTATCTTTAGCTTTAAAAACAAACGATGAAAATTACGCTCGAGATGTAAAGAATGATAATCGCCAGACATAAGAGCTTTTAGTACCGATTTCTCGAAACAGGGCCCTATCGATCATATATAGAAAACCAGTTTCACTCAATCGACAAATATGATTCTGCCAAGCTTTTCGTAAAAATTATGATAAGCGAATTTCTCTTAATTCCAGTTGAAAGGCTTCCCTTGCTTTGAGATCACCTCAATTTGTTGCTATAAATGATACTTGGAACAATAAAATTACTTGCAATGGTGGGAATATTTCATAATAGTGGAGCGTATACATAACTTTTAAATACAGAATTGTTAAATTTAAAACAAAAAATTTTCAAATAAGATCGATTTTTATTAGTATCCGAACAGTAAAAATTAGTTTCCGGACACTTTTTTTTACTATCCGAACGCGAACTTTAGAACGTTATTTTCTTAGTTTTCTCTTTAATGAATATGTATTATAAGTTTTATAAAATGTTTATTATAAATTTTATTTTATTATTTGATTTATTGATAATGTCCCTCGCATTATCAGAACTATTGAAAATCGTCTTATTCGAGTTTTTTTAAACCTCATTACTCAGCAGAAAATACATTGAATTAAAGTTAAAATAGGGGCTTAGGTTAGGTTGAACTGGCCGGTCCATGAGGACCTCACATAGAATGAATAAGTCCGTAGTGTTACCAGAAGTTTGTTTTAACGACCAAACTCAAAAACCCTATCAAAAACCAGGACCTATATTATAAAATAACTCCGTCCTCTTGGCAAATACTAGAAGCTTCCTAGGATTTAAGCCACTTGCTGCTTCTAGATCTGACAGCTGTATCACTCCTAATAGCTGGAGTCTTAGCCTGGCAAGCGCAGGGCAAGAGCACAGGACGTGCTCGATCGTTTCCTCCTCCTTCCTACATATGCTATCACTGACCAAGCCTTATTTAAAGGCATGTGACACCAGAAGGCAGTGTCGAGTCAGAATACCCGTCATGAGTCTACAGTCCTCTCTTTTTAATGATAGAAGCAACTTTGTCAGTCTAAGGTTGTAAGACCTGCACATAATCTTCGATACTTTACAGCCCCGCGCTTGAACCCACGCCTTTCCTGCTTGGTCGATCACGTCCACCTCCCGCCTTCGCTTAATTTCGCCCAGTCTAATGGGGACGTCTACGGAGCAAGCTTCAAGGGATGCGCCCTTTTTAGCTAGTTCATCCGCTTTTTAATTCCCATCTATTCCCATATGCCCTGGCACCCAATATAGATTTATGCTTCTCCCTGTCACGATTCTCCAAAGGGACTCCTTACACTCTAACACGCATTTAGATGCTGTGCTATGCGAGATTATTGCCTTAATTGCTGCTTGACTGTCAATATAAAAGTTAACACGATTGCAGCTTGGGCTTTTTTCTTCCAGGGTTTCTATTGCTTTGGTTACGGCCACTATTTCTGCTTGGAAAACGCAACAGTTATCCGGCAGCCTGTGGGATCTGTTTATTTTCGGGTCAGCACAGTATACCGCAGACCCTACTCCTTCCACTACTTTGGAACCATCTGTGTACACATGTGTCGCCTCGTCCGCCATTTGAGCACCCTTGCGCCAATCGCCCACCTCTATTGTGGCGTTAAGATCGCCCTCGAAGCGCAGATAGGGAATCAGGTAGTCTGTTCGTCTTGTGATTGATGACGCTATACTACTATGGCCGTAGGGTCGGCGAACCGAGCCTGATTGCAGTTGTTAACGCTATGTTCTTTGCTACCAGGTCTACAGGTGGAATGTGCAGAATGGTATACAGTGCAGCTGTCGGGGTTGTTTTCAGGGCTCCCGTAATATTGATAGTCTGCATACCCCCTCTAATTTTTTGAGGTAGGTTGCTTTTTGTGTGGCTTTCCACCAAACAAGAACTCCATAGTATAGGATAGAGCGAGGCTGAAAAATGCCTAATGCACCATAGTTGCTGCCGTCGCAGCAACCGTGTGTCCGTAGACTAAAAAACAGCCCCGTTCTGGAACCTTCGCCCACCCCGGCACCACTTTCGTATTAGTTCAGGGTGGCGTTACATATTTCTCATTTTTTCAGAGCCTACTGTTGTCCCTGCGTCCAGGTTCCCGCTATTTGCTCTGATTGTCCATTTAATCGCCACTGCTTCGCATGCACATTTCTCTGCGCTCCCTCTCAGCATCCATCAGGCGTGCCACTACTATAAATGCCATTTTGCTCACTGCAGTCCAGCACTCTTTCCTGTTGCACATATGTGATACTAAATTTCTCATGGTAGGTTCCTCCCCAAAGACTCCATGCAAGGTGAGTCTTTCTTCGTGGAACCGGGGGCAGTGGAACATGACGTGTTCTGCGTTTTCTAACTCCGTGGTACACATTGGGCAATGAGGTTCTTCATCTATCCTACGCTTCCATAAATACTCTTTGAAACCGCCATGTCCACTCATTATCTGCGTGAGATGGTAGTTCAGTTCGCCGTGCTTCCGCTCCTTCCATTAGGCTACGTTCCAAACTAGTGTGAATACGCTGGAAAATCTTCCCTAGGGAATCCAGCATACAAAGTGGCCTATATGAGGATGGTTGGTCCGGCTGTTTACCACGCTTCAGCAATAGGACAAGTCTTTGTCGTTTCCACGGGCGAGGGAACACGCCTTCTTGCATACAGGCATTAAAAAGATTAGTAAATAATGTAGCCCTAGTTGTGATCGCGGCTTTAAGGGCTATGTTTGGTACTTCGTCGGGTCCTGGGGATTTGTTATCAGCAACTCTTTTTGCAGCGTCCAGCACCTCTTGTTCTGTAATTTGCGGAATTTCCGTACTTTCTATATCCTCGCTTGGATAAGTCCAGCGATCTTGCGCCCGAAAAAGTGTTTCAACAATAATATTCATCAGTATTGGGCACGTAGGTTGCTGTGATATCGGTCCTTTAACTTTGGCCATCACAGTTCTGTAGGCTGATCCCCAAGGATCTAGGTCGGCATTATCCAGCACTTCCCTAAAGCATAACTTCTTGCTCTTTTTTATGGCATTTTTAAGTGCCTTTCTTCGTGCGACATAGGTGCCCTGTGCGCTATTCTTCGTGCTGTGTGACATTTTCTACGCTCTTCCGCAATTTCGTCATTCCACCAATATACCGGAGTGCGCTGTGCTCTTCCGCGACTTCTGGGCATGGCAGCGTCACATGCCATACATAGCAACTTAGTTTTTGAACCGACTGGTATAGGATAGGGCTTACAATCGCTGTAAAAACCCAATGAGAAAGAGTGAGCGATAAGCCCCATGTACACCCCAGCATTCTTTTACATGCACAAAGTGCCGTTGAAGCCTTCTTCACCCTCTCCTTCACGTTGAGCTTCCATGACAGCTTACTGTCTAGGATGATCCCTAGATACTTTGTGCAAGGTTTCTCCTGTAGGGTCACCCCCCTAACTTAGGCCTGACCCAATTTGGGACCTTGTACCTCTTTGTAAACAAGACCATATCCGTCTTATCCGCGTTGACTTTCAGCCCGACATTTGATGCCCAGGCATGAATATCCCGAAGCGCCCGATCCATCAAAGAGCTAATCGTTGGAAGGCACTGTCCACTTATGACAATTGCAACGTCATTCGCGTAAGCCGTAAGTTTTACGGGACCCTCATCAAATCGCCTGAGCAGTTGGTTGATGACCAGCGTTCACAGCAGACGTGATAGCACCCCTCCCTACGGCGTTCCCCTGTCCCTGATTTCGTGGCCTCATACAATCCCCATTGCGATGTAATCTTCCTGCAATTTATCATACAGCCGATCCATCTGGTTAAGGCTGGATGTACTTTAATGTAATTAAGACCATCCATAGTCGCCTATTTAGAAACATTATTTAAAGCTCCGGCTATGTCTAAGAAGACTCCTAGAGCATATTCCTTATATTCCAAGGCTTTCTCTACGCTTTTTACCACCCTATGCAATGCGGTGTCTACCGACTTACCTTTGGTGTACGCATGTTGTGTTGTGGAGAGCAGCTTTTCATCCACGTTGGACTTTATGTACACATCTATCAGCCTCTCAAAGGTTTTGAGCAGAAATTATGTTAAGCTAATGGGTCTATAATCTTTGGAATACACGTGACCGATCTTCCCCGCCTTTGGTAGGAAAGCCACGCGAGCATATCTCCAAGAGTTCGGTACATGATTCTGCCTTATGCATCCATCGAATATTATTTTAAGCCATTCCAAGACCGCTCTACTTGAAACTTGTAGCATGGCCGGGAATATACCATCTTGTCCCGGCGATTTAAACTTAGAAAACGTCTTCACTGCCCATTCGATCTTGGTATCGATCGCCAAGCCCGGCACTACCCGCTCCGTGGTCGAAGTGTGAGTGCTGTCTACTAGCTCTTCTATACCATCTCCCGATGGGAAATGTGTATCGAGAAGCACCTCAAGGGATTCCTCACTATTACGTGACCATTCCCCGTTCTCTTTCTTTATTATTCCCTGGACTATATTTCTCCTTACAAGGACTTTTCTCAACCGTGCTGTCCGCGGTCTTTCCTAGCTTAAACATTTCTTTTACCTGTCTTCTTAGAGGACTCAGCTCATTGCTCCACCATAGCGGCTTTGCTTTTCCTCTGAATCTTCTTAGAGGGCAAGCTTTGTTATTCGCAGTCATAAGCGTCCTTGTTAGGAATTCATTAGACTCCCCCAGTCCTTCCACATAGGCAACCTCTTTGGGTTGTCCCAGTTTCGTTTCTAACTGTTTCTGGAATTTAGTCCAGTTTGTTGACCTAGGGTTTCTAAAGGTTCCTCCCTTCTCTACCCTCTTTGGAGGGATGCTGAAGCTGATATACGCATGGTCGGAGAAGGATGGTCTATCAAGAACCATCCAATCGTACCTTGATATATCACGTTCGGAGCTCAGTGTAATATCCAGAACATTGCTAGATGTTGGACCAATGTATGTAGGGACATTTCCTCTGTTGGCTATCTGCAAATTGGTTTGTAGGATGTAACAAAATAGAGATTCGCCTCTCTCGTTCGTATCTGCTCCTCCCCACGCATTGTGGTGCGCATTTGCATCCGCGCCTATGACCAACCGCCCTTTGCGCCCTTCGTCCTGTACTAGCCTCTTGGACTCCATCGGTGGAACCTCCGCAGCATGGGCCATGCAGCAGGATGCCAGGATAAGTGCCTGCTTATTCCTTTGCTCAACGGCCACCACTACGAGGTCCTCAGTAGTGTAGTTAGGCAGCATATATGAATGCAGCTGTTTCCTTACCATTACTACAGCTCGCACCCGTCTTTCCGTTTGCGCATAGTAAATGCCAAATTCGCACGCGCTAAGTCCAGAAACCTTTCCTCCCGATGAAAGCCACGGCCCCTAGATCAGCGCCACGTCAAAAGAACCCTCCTCAAGGGTTAGGAGGAGTTCGCTCGACGCCACTATACTGTGTTGGAAGTTTGTCTGTAGGACTCGCAGCACCATTGGGCTGTTTGTCCCCTCCAGCACCTTCGTCGCGACGTCGTCGTTCTCCCCTTGCCCTTGAGGTTTAGAGTGTTCGAAGCCTCCTTCAGCTTCTTGTAACTGTTGTGCCGGGTGTTTCTCTGTGCGACTCGCAGCACCATCTGGCTGTTGGTCCTCTTCCAACACCTTCGAGGTGACGTCGGCTACCTCCACCTGTCTTTTCTCCCTAAGGCTTTTGAGGTCCTTTTCGACTTCGCCCACTTCCAGCGTGTAAGGATTTTTATCCTCGGGACTTCTTTTCCTGAGTCGCATATACATTTTGCCTGTACCAAAGGATATTTTTCAAAGCTGCGTGTACAATATATCCTCCGCCTGCTTGTTTATTTGGAAGATGTAGAACTGACCTTCCTCCGTAGGCCGAGATACAGTAAGTACCTTCCAATCCTGTGTCGGTATGTTCGGATTCTGATTCTGCAGAGTTTGGAGTGTATCCTCCGACTTCATCACGCATGGTATCCATACATTAACTTCTGGTACTGTGGGGATTTGCGCTTTATCCACCACTTCAAACCGCGCGTTCGTGCCTTGCCTTTGGAGGTTTGGAACCACTTCCTCCAGTCACCGCAAGCTCTCGACGTTGTCGCACGCTATCATCTTCACACCATTATACCATCCCCCGAATCAAAGATTGCAGGGGGCTTACTTGGTTGTTCCCGCATCGTCTTAAGCATTAAGCTAATAAGCTCCCTTTCCACAGATCTCCACCTTTCAGTAGTTATTTGTCAGAAAGGACTGCTACGATCAACCAGCGCCACAGTCAGTGACTGCTTTACCACATCACTCATCTTCTCGGCAAAAGCCCGCGTGTTAGTGTTAACTCCCTTTGGCGCCTCCGAGAAAGCCGGAGTCTTAACTTTAACTCCCTTTAGCACCTCCGAGAAAGCCGGAGTCTTAGCGTTATCTCCGTTTGGCTTATCTCCTACTTCCGTAGGTGGAACTTCCCTCTGACTCGCAGCTTTCGTGGTGGTTGCTACCTCGCTATTGGGGTCCATCTGTCTTACAGCTTTAGGCCTACTTGTCTTGTCTATGCGACTGCCCTGCCTCGCGGCTCTGGGACTGGGTCCTTTCTGCCTCTTGAAAGCAGGCTTGTCGTCTTCCGCCGAACTCGTACCGGTTGCAGAACCGAGGGTTTCTAGCAGAAAACCTTTTGAACTGCCTTCGACCTACTTCTACCGCCCCATGGGCCCATTCCAAGCGCTCGATCTCCCTTCTTTTGCGTCGACCACTGCTCCCAGGCGTTGAGCAATTCTTAGTGCTGCACGGTACTGCGAAAGAGCTCTTTTACTTCCTCTACTCCGTACCCTTCTCCACTCTTCTACTCCGTTTAAATTTGTGTGCTTTTCCAGCACGGAGTTCATTGAATCAGCACTACTCTCGCTCCCCGAGTCCGACGCATCGCTTAATGCGTATTTGTCGTCCTTGGCTTGCGACTCAGTCCTCCTCTTAACATCCTCCTTATCTTTTGGTAATGAGTCGTTCATCTTGGTCGTACGACCACCTGCCCGACAAGGCGGGCACAGCGTGTACTGTGATAAGGCCATCAATACTTCCCGAGGTGGCCCGGTATCGGGAACGCTCCTTTCGAATACAGCCGAATTTATCCAATGGCTGCAAATCGGCCAATAGGCACGGTCCGCATAACTCCCTAGATTAGGGGGTTGGCAGTTCTTGGTCACCGACATCCCGCCATCCTCCTATGAGGCGAAACGGCGTAGATGCCAGTCCTAAACAGCTCCGCCTCATAGACGGGCGCTACGGAAATCGACTAAGCCCTCACACCAACGACAAGGTGCCTATCCTAGTGAGGGAAAAGAGGGGCTTATTAAAGCATATTATGATATTGGAGATTATTAAATTTAATTCAGAGATAAGGCAAACCTTCCAGATCATCACTCCTTCCCTCCATTCGTAAATAGCTTAAGTCCGCTATCTAACAAGATTCGTCCTGCGCAAGTGAGGTTTAAGATTGCGTTCTGGAATTTCGCTGCAAAACCTGAACTTCTATACCGTGCACTCTTGTGCATGGCTTTGGAAAACCTCTGTTTTCCATTAATCGGCTCACTCTCTCTTTTGTTTGCCCAGCCCGCGCTGTTTGTATGTGATCCGATAAATGGAGCTTGATGTTTATTTTCGTTGAGCTGCGTTTTTCTGTTCGTTGGTCCCCAACCGTCAAATTAATAATAGTGGGGATACGCCTTCTCATGAGTATGGCTATCCTCGTTTTCGATGTTGTCAGGTAAATACCACGGCTAACTATCCGTCTATGTACTTATGCTGCGGTAGCTCTGGCTTAAACTGAACGGGGTCAGCTTGCAGTTTCTTGAAAGGTGTTTCTAGTGCCTAAAGCATGTTATTCCCTATTTTAAAAGATTTTTGATGTCCAGTGTGGCCAGTACAAATATCGGTCTTTATTAGTGATCCGCTGTCTAGGCTTCTTTATGGAGTTTGTTACTTTGCCATGACTTCCATTGTAGAGTTATCTCTCCAGAAACTATGCTTTTAGTAAAACAGTTCTCTCCCTTCTTATATGCTCTCTAGAAGGGACGGATGGTGGTTTTGCTGATAAATACACAATTTTCTCCAGTCCTCATTAACATTCCGCTTAGGTATATACATATATACGATAGGAATTGTCTTAATATTCTCAACAGATTACAAGGGTGACAATTTGTGTGGGATGTGATCAACCTTTTCTTTGACCTTCCGCAGAAGAGCCTTTGAAATAACTATGCCAAGATTAGAATAAGTAAAGAGGCAGTAAGCCCTTGTGAGTGAATCTAAAGTAAATTATATGCCAACTTTTCAGCGAAGAAGACGGCATTACTCCGAAGAGAATCCTTTATTGCCAGCAAAGAAGAGATTGCATAGCTTCGTTAAGTACTCGTATGCTTTATTGTCAATTTTCCCGAAAATGAATTCATCGCATTAAAGAAGAAGTCGAGGACAAAATCCAAAGGAAAAATCGAAGGGAAAAGCCGAAGACAACCGCCAAAAACCGATATGTCACCACAATCCTTGCGACTCATCCGAATCCTCAAGGCAGGAAATAAGACCTGAATACAGGCATCTGGGATACATTGTATCAGGGCACAACTAGCTTGTCCTGTTCCCCGCGGTAGAGTTCTTAATGAACGTGATAGGGTCGCGCAGTTGATACAACACTTCCACACTGCTCCGTTTCTAGTAAACATCACTAAAGGATTGGTTAACCTTGTTTATATGCACCACTAATACGATGACATTCATTTGCTACATTTTAAGCGTCACTGATAAGATGAAGGAAATTTGCTTTTCTTAGAATCCGAACAGCCATATCCGTACTTAAAAAATCCTGTCCGTATGCTGGAAAAATTAGACAAAGGATAATGTATTTCTTTGCAAACTATAGAAGATATAATAAACTATCATTTAAAAGGATTATAATGATAATTGGTTACTTCTGTCATATTTTTAGTAACCGGACAGCCTGCCGGGAATCTGAAGTCGTACTAAATTTTGGTGTGAATATCTGAACGCTTAGGTAAAAAACTTAATAAAATTATTTTTATTTATTTATAAAACTACTAAGTATTTTTTTTAGCCAAATCGGCATAAGACCTGTAGGTACTATTCGACCTCGGCCCCTACTATGGCCGGTAACTCTTGAGCTATGAATTCGACGTAACTGAAATTTGTGAGCATACTTAACAAATATACAGGATTGCGATTGTGTTTTTATTTTAGTATATTTATATGTGCTTATTTCATTAATGGCAAAAGGAGGGCATAGTGTTCGTACACTAACACTGCCTACTACTATATTAGTGCGTTTACCCTATAACTGTAAACACTAAGTTTTAAGAAAATTTTCAAAATTTTTAAGTACCTATATAGATATTGTAACGAATATTAGTAGCACTACGGGATACTATCATCTCTAAGCCGATGCTAAGCAGTTAATTATATGCACATCAATTGATCAATCATTATGTCTACACATATGTACGTATACGCAGCGGAGAAGAGACGCACAAACACATGCAGCTATCTTCTTAGATGCTCCCAAAAGTATGCAATTATAATTGTGGAAGTGTCGCTTACAAATACACGAGCATATGAGAAACTATACACGTGCATCTGTAGTTATAATTTTATAGCAGTAACTAAGTAAATTCTGGAAGTGACTAGAAGATGCAGCGAGGAAATCACAGAGTATAAGAGGCAGCAATAGTAGAGGTGCTACAATCAGTTTGAATTAAGCAAGCTACCAGTTGCGAAGTATAAGTGTTATTGTGAAGTACTTTAATAAAGGCAATTTTGCATTATTGAATAGTGGAGTTATTTATTCAACAGTTTAGTGATTCGAACGTTAGTAGAGGGTTGCAGATAAGAGGAATTCCAGTAAATTCGTTACAATTGGTGTCAAAAGAGGAATTGTTGAATAAATTCCAGAGGACAACAAGCACATGGCAAAGTTAAGTGAATTGAAGATCCAGCAACTGAAGAAGGAGTTGGAGAGCCGTGGATTGAATACAACCGGCAATAAACTCGAAACTTCAGGCACGACTACGAAAGGCAATGGAATTAGAGGGAATTAATGTGGAAGGGTATGTCTTTCCTTTTGATGACGAGTAGACAACAAAAATTGGAGAGAAAAATGAAACATCGCAGATAGTTACGAGCACAGACATGAACATGATATTGGCTGCAATATCTGCACAAACATCGACAGTAACATCAATGTCGTCGCAAATGTCATCTTAACTGGAAGGACAGAAGACATATATGGCATATCAACTAGAATACCAGGAGAACCGTATAACATCCAAGATGGAAGAACAAAAGGCATATATGGCATCTCAACTGGAATCGCTGGAGACACGCATAACATCAAAGATGAAGCACAAGAAACGCGTATTTCAGAAATATCGACACAGATTACATCAGAGATGGAAACACAACTGAAAGAGCAAGAGGCACGCATAACAGTACAACTCGAAGCGCAAGAGGCATGTATATCATCAAAACTCGAAGCGCGTATGGACGAGAAAATAACGCAGTTTGAGGAAAAAATCGAAGCTGAGGTGGATGCTTTGAGAGGTCGTATACAGGAGTTGCAATTAAATCGCCTAGCTGTTTCAGCAAGCAACACGAAGGTAAAAAATTCATCTTTTGACGGCTCTGTTCGTTTCCAGGTCTTTAAGCTTCAGTTTGAGAAGACCGCAGCAGTGAACAACTGGAATGCTGAAGATAAAGTGGCAGCTCTATTCGTAGCATTGAAGGGGCCAGCAGCCGAAATCCTACAGACGATTCCCGAAGGAGAGCGGAACAACTATGAAGCATTGATGGCCGCTGTCGAGGGACGTTATGGAAGCGAGGATAGGAGATAGATATACCAAATGGAGTTGCTGAACCGCTTCCAGAGGCCTGGTGAAACATTGCAAGAGTTTGCGTCGGATGATGGAGGCTAGCACATTTAGCGAATGCGGACGCACCCGTGGAATACACTGAAAGGGTAAGGATTCACAGCTTTATAAATGGCATGCGGGACGTCGAAACAAAGCGAGCCACATACGCAAACCCGAAGCCAACTTTCGCAGAAACGGTATCACATGCTCTGATTCAGGAAACAGCGTCGTTTCTGTGTAAGCCAGTTTTCAAAGCACGCCGTGTGGAAGTAGAAAGGCCAATTATAATTGTGGAAGTGTCGCTTACAAATACACGCGCATATGAGAAGCTATACACGTACATCTGTAGTTATAATTTTATAGCAGTAACTAAGTAAATTCTGGAAGCGACTAGAAGATGGAGCGAGGAAATCACAGAGTATAAAAGGCAGCAACAGTAGAGGCGCTACAATCAGTTTGAATTAAGCAAGGTACCAGTTGCGAAGTATAAGTGTTATTGTGAAGCACTTTAATAAAGGCCATTTTGCATTATTGAATCGTGGAGTTATTTATTCAACAATTTACTGATTCGACCGTTAGTAGAGGGTTGCAAATAAGAGGAATTCCAGTAAATTCGTTACAATATGTAGTTATATAAATTTAAATGTCACGTGACAAAAGCGCTATTTCTTGGCCGAGATCACAAAAAATATTAAATAAAGTGCATTTGTAAATAAATGTCAAGTTTTAAATGCGTTTTCCATGTTTTCTATTCATATGCCATCCAAATGTTTGTCGTCTGGCAGGTGGCAACTAAATAAATTTAATTAAGTATCAAGGGGAGGCTCTTTTTGGCATTTTGATAATTTTGCTGAAGGAAAGGTCAATGATGTGAATCTTCGTTTCCAGCGAAATCTGTTACAGCCAAACTTCGTAAATTATTTCCATCGCGATGATGACAACATTTCAAATTGCTTTCGCATTCCCTTAATTGTTTATTCTAATCTCTGATTGCACTGACTGTTTCCAAGAGTACAAATTAAACCAACGCACTAGAAAGCTGTCCGCGTACTGCATACGTCCACATCAAAATTATCAAATGTTACAGTATTTTTCAAGGAAATAATTTAAAAAGCTGTCAACACCAACCAAATATTTTCATGATTTTTTTTTTGCTCTTGCGGTCATTTCGCGCGCTACCATCTTGCTCCTGTTTAGTCTGCTGTGACTTTTACACTCGTCCCATTTAGCTTTTCCTTTTCAATTGTGCGCACTATGCGTTTTTGATGTATTTAAGAAATTCTTCATTTATTTAAGATTGTTTGTTTCATAATTTTCCAAAACAAATCGCATTAACAAGTCGCGTACTTGCGGAGCCGCAACGTTGCTAACATAGCAAAGCAGCTACAGTAAGTCTCTAAAGTAAAAGCACAGTGAGACATCATTAATTGGCGCTTAAATGCCAAAGAGATTTTGGCCGTTGCATAAGAATCACGCTAGTTATCGCTTTTTCGCGGTAACTGGCGCCAATTAGGACCACCAAGAAAGATCAGGTCTTCCTCCACCTGCCTCTCCCAGCTCCCTTCAGGTATCGTCCTTCCTCTGCTTTCAAACACGGGTATCTATAGAAATACTTTCTTGGCCGGAGCGTGTTGGTTCATACGCATAACATGACCTAGCTAGCTAAGATTTTGGGCTTTTGTTCGCTGCACTATCTTCATATCTGCGTGATACTCATGCAGCTCATCGTTATACCTCCATCGACACTCTCCGGTAGCATTACGGACAATACCATTAATCTTCCAGAGGACTTTTCTCTCGACACCGTTTATGAATCCGAGCCATACATTAGAAAAGGTATTATGAGCGTGATTGCTCTTCGTCGATTGAGGACTTTACTTTTTAATTCCTTACTCAGTCCAAAATAGTACTTGTGGGCAAGAGTTCTTTCCCATTTTATTCCTAAGCTGAGATTGATTTCGCTATCATCTGCATACACGAGCCTCTTACCAACTGTTTCTAGTTTCAAAGCCCGCGTAAGCGACATTAAAATACTTTGCATATATTTATAATAACGGGGTCGCACCCAGAAGTGGATAGCAAGCTAATAGAATGTATCTGAGTATAATGAAGTGTTTTAGATTGATTTCAACTGCTTTGTTTTTGAATGCAATGAAATACTAATTTTATATTTCGAAGAAACTTCATGGCAGAAATTACGGGAACATTTTTTTTGTTGTTTCATCACTTTTCAGATAGACTGTATTTGTATATGTGCATTTATCCTTAAATGCATAAGGGATGCGAACACTTTAAATGCGAAAAACTGTTTGCATCGGAAGGGATTTGAACGTGGTAAGGGTAGGGTTTGACTTTTAAACTTATTCTTTTTTTATTTCTAAGTAATTTTTGTTGTGGTTGCGACCTGCTGAGCCATTTTATTGCATAAATTTTTCGAATGTTGAATCGTGATAAAACAACAACACCATTGCTAGTGCCTCACAGTTGCATCTCAATTTGCGAAGAGTTTCACTCGCCTACCATTCGAAGTCGACTTGGTTACGGTGCGTGGTTGTTCGTGGGTATTTAGCTAAAAATCTACTTCTACGCTAAATACAACTCAATATCTACTCGCTTCTTTCGTTTGGCTTTATGTGCAGCTTGTCAATTTTTAATTCACTTTTGCTACTCGCAAATTGTAATCTCCTGTTGGCTGTAAATCAAATAGTCCCAAGGGTCGCACGCAACAAACCAACCACCAGTGAGGCAACGCAGCCACCACCCACCCCCTCCAACCAACCTGCCAGCTCGTTTGCTCATTCATTTACACCAAGTGGCGACACCACAGGAGGTCCATCAACCGTCCCATCAACCAACTCAAATAATACCATTTTTTACTGCTGCTGGTATTGAATTCGTTGCTTCATTTGGTTTTATTTATTTAGTTTTTTTTAATATGTCCTTATATGTGCATGTAGTACGCGTAGTTTCTTTTTCAAATTTTTTCTCTCACCAAATCTTTATGACTCTGCTTAGTATTTTATATTGTATTTTTTAATGTTCCTCCCTAAACGAAGGTCAATGGGTACTTGAGTCCTTGCTGTAGTCTGCTGGTCTGTTCTGGTTATTTTCAACGTCAAGGACTCTTTTTTATAATTGTAAGTGTAATAGCGAATTGCGTGATATTCAGCAGGAGTTAAGCTTTGATTTATGATATGGAAGCTGTTGGGCTGTGATAACACAGAATTGTGTTTTGTACAATTTCAAATAGGTCATAACCGCTAACGGACAGAATGAAGGTAACTAACAACACATATTGTAAAATTATACTTTGAAATTACTTATTTGAATTTTCCAGCACACGAGATTCATAATTGTGATTTTGGTAGTAGACTGAAAGAAATGGTGCTAGTAAAATCAACAAATCTGTTCTGTTGTTCTTGACTTAACGGAGATTCGGTGAAATTGATCGAATTACGGTTAATTCGACCGAGTTCTTTGTCAAGCGAACAAACTAATTTAGTCATTTCAACAGAAAAGAAATTGTCGCCCTTAAGTTAACAAAATTCTGTAAAATTTACAGATTCCTAATCAATCTAACTGATTTTTTTGTTAGCACAACTGATCTCACTGGTCATTTCAACGGCGATCAACGGTCAATACATGAGCAAATTTCAAATTTTACGCTCACTGCGCTCTCTACTTTGTACTTATGATGATGGTGCCACTTGTTAAAAAAAAAAATACCAACATAAGAAAACAACCAAATACAAAAAACACACAAAATGGGAAAACAACAAAAAACTAGTTTTTCAGTTATCAATACAAAACGAAAAAACCTTTTTTGAATTTACTGTGCAAAAAATTATGAGATACCGGGACACCTATTTATTGGGTACAATTTTGCAACTTCTCCTCCAAGCGACATGCAAAATTGCGCCCTCTTGTTGCAAAAGTTTTGTTTGAACAGGATTTTTCCAAAGTTAGTAGCATTTTGTTTAAGTTATAACGAATTTTCACTCACGCGAACGTATCTAATAAGATAATAAAAAACATCCTTTTTTAATGTTGATGTTTCCGACAACATAAACGTTTGAGTTGTTTTGGAATCATTTCAACTTAAAGTGTTACAGAAATTAAACTTGCCGAATTACATGTAAAGTTACTCCAGTGGTGAATTACCTTCTAGCGATTTCATTCATTACTTTTCTATATATTACAAGTTCTCTATTTAAAATGTTATGTCAAACATTTTTACTAAAAGTTTTGCTCGAAAGAATCAAGTGTGGCAACTACATGCGAGACAAGAAATTCCCTTCAAAAAACGCGAGTACTCCATAAATAATGTAAGGAATACTCCTTTTTGAGTATAGGAGTATTCCAAAACTAATCTGTATTCATACAAAAAATGCGCTATTAATATTAGTTTCTTTATTCACGCAAATGCTAAATAACATAAGAATATTCGTATTATGAAATATAAAAGTTGTATTGCCCCTCTTCTTTTACTTCCATTTTAAATTAAATTAACTCCGATAATTCTTTCCGACACAATTCCCCTTTAGTTCTTTGGCATATGATCCTCTGTGGGTGCTCCATGGAGTACTACAGTGAAAGTACTTTGGAAAGTACTCTCACGTATGTACTCTATGGAATACTCATAAACAAAGCGAGAGTGGGATCACCTACTCCTCTCCTAGGACATCGCAATGTTAATTGGAGCGCATTTTTTGTATGAATACAGATTAGTTTTGGAATACTCCTATACTCCCAAAGGAGTATTCCTTACATTACTTATGGAGTACTCGCGTTTTTTGAAGGGTATACATAAAACCAGTGCGCGGTTGCATTTTATCAGAGTTGCCATAGTAAAATTTTATTATCAGTTATTTGTATGCAATATTTTACTTTTGGCAACTCTGTTCGATCGTCATCGTGTCGTGATCACGGTCGTTAAAAAACGAGCAATGATCGGCTGATAGTGGTCCGCAAACGCATTGCTAAGGAGTATTGTTAGAGTACTCCAACATGAAGAAAGTGGAACACGTAATCCAACAATTTTTGCAGGGATACTATAGTAAAGAGGAATATTAGTTTCTTTATTCACGCAAATGCTAAATAACATACGAATATTCGTAGTATGAAATATAAGAGTTGTATTGCCCCTCTTCTTTTACTTTCATTTTAAATTAAATTCACTCCGATAATTCTTTCCGGCACAATTCCTCTTTAGTACTTTGGCATATGATCCTCTGTGGGTGCTCCATGGAGTACTACAGTGAAAGTACTTTGGAAAGTACTCTCACGTATGTACTCTATGGAATACTCATAAACAAAGCGAGAGTGGGATCACCTACTCCTCTCCTAGGACATCGCAATGTTAATTGGAGCGCATTTTTGTATGCATACAGATTAGTTTTGGAATACTCCTATACTCCCAAAGGAGTATTCCTTACATTATTTATGGAGTACTCGCGTTTTTGAAGGGTGTACATAAAACCAGTGCGCGGTTGCATTTTATCAGAGTTGCCATAGGATAATTTTATTATCAGTTATTTGTATGCAATATTTTACTTTTGGCAACTCTGTTCGATCGTCATCGTGTCGTGATCACGGTCGTTAAAAAACGAGCAATGATCGGCTGATGGTGGTCCGCAAACGCATTGCTAAGGAGTATTGTTAGAGCAATCCAACATGAAGAAAGTGGGACACGTAATCCAACAATTTTTGCAGGGTTGAGAAAGAGCTGAGCTGCAACTGAAAGAATTGAGAATCAGTTTTGTGACTACTATTTTCATTTCTATTTGCAAAGCGAAGTTCAAAACTATAAATTAAATAAATTATAAAATATAAAATTTGGTGAAAGTGCGTTTAATAAAAAAAATAATAAAGTGTATAATGTAGCATATTTGATGCAAGCCCAATTGACGTTCGGTTAGTAAGTGCCACCGTGGTGTGATGGTAGCGTGCTCCGCTTACCACACCGAATGCCCTGGGTTCACACCCCGGGCAAAGCAACATCAAAATTTTAGAAATAAGGTTTTTCAATTAGAAGACAATTTTTCTAAGCGGAGTCGCCCCTCGGCCGTGTTTGGCAAGCTTGATTACTAAAACGGCCAATTACGAATCAACGAATTGTGCGCAGTTGATTCAACATCTTGTTGCGATGGATAAAAATTGACAGAAATTCGGTTGAATTGACCCGTATTTCGGTTGATTTTAGTAGCCTTTTTCTTTCAGTGTATCAGAATTAATCGGTGCTTCTGATAATAAGCTTTGATTGCAGCTAATTAAAAATCAAGGAAACGGAATATCTACTCCAGTGATAGAATCATTTGCAATGCTTTTATCGTTTATTTTTTGAACCTCCTCAAACTAAATGAATTTACTCCAATACTTGTTGTGTTATGCTTCGGAGCACAACGTTATTTGTCCCACTCCAAATTCTCTTCCGCTGCTCCCACGCTGATTTCAGTATCCTTTTTCCCCACCTGTTCTTAACGATTTATTACTATTGCCCGCTTACTGGGGCGGATCTTAGGTCTGCCCGTTACATTTTTAAACCTGTAGTGCAATATATCCTGGAACTCTTTGTTGGGTCGATATACGCGAAGTATCGTCTAATTCTGAGCCGGTATGCTCTGGTCCTAACGCTGCAACAAATTCAGCGCGTCCTCCCACTTCAGCACATACGCTATCAGTTCTTTGGCTTTGGGGGATCAGTGCTCTCCATACACCACCTCAGTCTGTACCTAAGGTCTAAAACAAAACTCTTCAGCCATTATGAAGTATAGTTATAGTTGCGGGCATGCCCGTCGAGGGGGGCATAGGGGATTCCCCGGGCTCGGGGTTTCTCAGGGGCTCGCGATTTTGAGGTACTAAGACATTTTTTATACTCAGAGTGCTTTGCACACAGAGAATATTAACTTTGATTGGGTAACGGTTGGTTGTACAGGTATAAAGGAATCGAGATAGATATAGACTTCCATATATCAAGATAGTCAGTTTCGAAAAAGAATTTGATTGAGCCATGTCCGTCCGTCCGTCCGTCTCTCCGTCTATCCGTTTACACGATAACTTGAGTCAATTTTGAGATATTTTCAGCAAATTTGGTACACGAGCTTATATGTACCCAGAATAGATTGGTATTGAAAATGAGCGCAATCGGATGATAACCACGCCCACTTTTTATATATTGTGACGAATATGAGTGACACTAAGTGATACTCACATCCCTAGTCTGGTGCTAAGTAAATGAAGTCACAACAACAATAAAGCAGACAGAACGAATAAAACATTATGTCTACACATATGTACGTACACGCAGCAGAGGAGTTGATTAATAACCAAACTGACTTATAGCTTAAATGAAACTGATCTATTGCCCGACGATGCCTCTACCGCCTCTATCGCTGATGCTTTTATACTCTGTGATTTCCTCGTGGCATCTTCTAGGCGCTTCCAGAATTTACTTAGTTACCGCCATATAATTATAACTACAGATGCACGTATATAGCTTCTCATATGCGCGTATTTGTGAGCGACACTTCAACAATTACAATTGCATACTTTTGGGAGCATCTCAGATAAGATATCTGCATGTGTTTGTACATCTCTCCTCTGCTGCGTGTACGTACATATGTGTAGACATTATGTTTTATTCGTTTATGTAGATACAAGTGACTGTCTGCTTTATTGTTGTTGTGACTTCATTTACTTAGCATCAGACTAGGGATGTGAGTATCACTTAGTGTCACTCATATTCGTCACAATATATAAAAAGTGGGCGTGGTTATCATCCGATTGCGCTCATTTTCAATACCAATCTATTCTGGGTACATATAAGCTCGTGTACCAAATTTGCTGAAAATATCTCAAAATTTACTCAAGTTATCGTGTAAACGGATAGACGGAGAGACGGACGGACGGACGGACATGGCTCAATCAAATTCTTTTTCGATACTGACTATCTTGATATATGGAAGTCTATATCTATCTCGATTCCTTTATACCTGTACAACCAACCGTTACCCAATCAAAGTTAATATTCTCTGTGTGCAAAGCACTCTGAGTATAAAAATTGTCTTAGTACCTCAAAATCGCGAGCCCCTGAGAAACCCCGGGCCCGGGGAATCCCCCATGCCCCCTCGACGGGCATGACCGCAACTATAACAATACTTCATAATGGCTGAAGAGTTTGGTTTTAGACCTTAGGTACAGATTGAGGTGGTGTGTGGAGAGCACTGATCCCCAAAGCCAAAGAACTGATAGCGCATGTGCTGAAGTGGGAGGACGCGCTGAATTTGGTGCAGCGTTAGGACCGGAGCATAGCGGCTCGGAATTAGACGATACTTCGCGTATATCGACCCAACAAAGAGTTCCAGGATATATTACACTACAGGTTTAAAAATGTAACGGGCAGACCTAAGATCCGCCCCAGTAAGCGGGCAATAGTAATAAACCGTTAAGAACAGGTGGGGAAAAAGGATACTGAAATCAGCGTGGGAGCAGCGGAAGAGAATTTGGAGTAGGACAAATAACGTTGTGCTCCGAAGCATAATACAACAAGTATTGGAGTAAATTCATTTAGTTTGAGGAGGTTCAAAAATTAAAAGATAAAAGCACCCCCCCCCCCCCTCCCCCCCCCGAAATAATAATAATGTTCCAGATATAGATCGGGAAGTAGTCTCTTAAGGTACGGGTCCGACTATATCGAGAAGGAAAAGTAATGATTCCTTCGAAGCTTCTTTATCATAAAATGTTGAGAAATTTCCACAATCCTTTGAACTTGTGGCAAGTTGTTTCTGGCTTCCGTAGCCAAGCGTTTCCCAGTTGATTGTTTTGAACGCGGCAGACACAAATATAAATTAAAGCAAACATTAGCGGAAAGTTTAGTTTTTATTGAAAAAATAAAAAGGAGTTCGCTCTCTGTCGCTTGATTGTTGCGCAGATGTCGTTTTGTAGCCGCCGTCGTGAATGTAATCAAGCCTATTCAAAAAATATTGATTGCAAATGATTCTATCACTGGGTAGATATTCCGTTTCCTTGATTTTTTATTAGCTGCAATCAAAGCTTATTATCAGAAGCACCGATTTATTCTGATACACTGAAAGAAAAAGGCTAGTAAAATCAACCGAAATACGGGTCAATTCAACCGAAATTTCTGTCAATTTTTATCCATCGCAACAATATGTTGAATAAACTGCGCACAATTCGTTGATTCGTAATTGGCCGTTTTAGTAATCAAGCTAGCCAAACACTGCCGAGGGGCGACTCCGCTTAGAAAAATTGTCTTCTAATTGAAAAACCTTATTTCTAAAATTTTGATGTTGCTTTGCCCGGGGTGTGAACCCACGGCATTCGGTGTGGTAAGCGGAGCACGCTACCATCACACCACGGTGGCACTTACTAACCGAACGTCAATTGGGCTTGCATCAAATATGCTGGCACACATTAAACATTATACACTTTATTATTTTCTTTATTAAACGCACTTTCACCAAATTTTATATTTTATAATTTATTTAATTTATAGTTTTGAACTTCGCTTTGCAAATAGAAATGAAAATAGTAGTCACAAAACTGATTCTCAATTCTTTCAGTTGCAGCTCAGCTCTTTCTCAACCCTGCAAAAATTGTTGGACTACGTGTCCCACTTTCTTCATGTTGGAGTACTCTAACAATACTCCTTAGCAATGCGTTTGCGGACCACCATCAGCCGATCATTGCTCGTTTTTTAACGACCGTGATCACGACACGATGACGATCGAACAGAGTTGCCAAAAGTAAAATATTGCATACAAATAACTGATAATAAAATTTTACTATGGCAACTCTGATAAAATGCAACCGCGCACTGGTTTTATGTATACCCTTCAAAAAACGCGAGTACTCCATAAATAATGTCAGGAATACTCCTTTGGGAGTATAGGAGTATTCCAAAACTAATCTGTATAGGAGTACCAAATATCCCTAACCCTCACCGGCGGAAAGGTGTTCCATCCAAGTTTCGGTGCAGTTGGGAAGGCCCGTACAAAGTTGTGAAGAAGATCAGTGATACCATCTACCGCATACGAACCACTGGGAAACCACGGAGTAGAAGAGTGGTACATTGGGAGATGCTAGCGGCGTTTAGATCGGAAGATTTGTCTGATCGGGACGATCAGACTAAGGTGGAGGGCAGTGTGACGAATATATGTGATACTCACATCCCTAGTCTGATGCTAAGTAAATGAAGTCACAACAACAATAAAGCAGACAGTCACTTGTATCTACATAAACGAATAAAACATTATGTCTACACATATGTACGTACACGCAGCAGAGGAGAGATGTACAAACACATGCAGATACCTTATCTGAGATGCTCCCAAAAGTAATACACGCATATGAGAAGCTATATACGTGCATCTGTAGTTATAATTATATGGCGGTAACTAAGTAAATTCTGGAAGCGCCTAGAAGATGCCACGAGGAAATCACAGAGTATAAAAGCACCAGCGGTAGAGGCGCTAGAGGCAGTTTCAGTTAAGCACGCTATCTGTCGGGCAATAGATCAGTTTCGTTTAAGCTATCAGTCAGTTTGGTTCTTAAGCAAGCTAGTTGCAAAGTATAAGTGTTATTGTGAAGTACTTTAATAAAGGCCATTTTTCCATTATTCAATATTGGAGTTATTTATTCAACAGTTCAGTGATTCGAACGTTAGCAGAAGATTGCAAATAATGGGAGTTGCACTAAATTCGTTACAATATATAACATTTTGGAAAACACAAAAAACCTGATTATTTAGTAAAAATACACCTAGAATGTTGAAATTTGACGTGCGGACTGATATTGAGGCTCTTGATAAAAATATAAAATTTTTTTTTAAATGGGCCCATTTGTGTTAAAGTCAATTTTACAAGTATAATTAATCATAAATCAAAAATCGTTAAATCTATTAACGAATAAAATAAGCTATATCTCTGCAAGAAAGAGCTTTATAACAATGGTATTTCTTTTCCCAATTGCATTTATAACAGTAAATAGTAAATACTTCAAATTTTAAAATATGGGCGTGGCACCGCCCCTTTTATGACTGAGCAATTTTCTATGCTTCGGGAGCCATAACTCGAAGAAAAATTAACGGATCGTAATAAAATAGGGGACATAGATTTTCCCTATAGCAGAAAATATTTCTAGTAAAAATGGACGGAATCGGTTAAAGACCACGGCAACATAGATATAAAAGAAGTTTAAAAGGTTCGTAGACTAGAATAATAAGCTATAACTTAGCAAAAAATAGTTTTGAATCAATGATATTTCACTTATCAAGTTTTATTGTAAGAGGAAATGGGGAGACAGTTTTCTTTTAAAGGGGTGGTGCCACGTGTTATGTAGAAAAGTAATTTATCTTAAATGAAATGTGCAATTGAAGCTCACGCTGAGTATATAATGTTCGGTTACACCCGAACTTAAACACCTTTAATTGTTTTTAATTCAGGAGAGTATTTAGTTGTTCCATGTGCAAATTTTAAGCCGAGAAAATAAAAGCATCAAACAAAAATGTATGTCTAATGAATCCGAAATCGTAAAGTTTTCGTGGTGACACTAATGAAGGTTCATCTTCAAAAAGTCTTCCAACAATACCACCAACTCTGTATCAAAGTAGAGATTATTTAAACGACTTCGACATCGGTACCGTGAATAATGAGTTTTTACGATCTGAAGAAGTCAACAAAATAATTCGTCGTCATCAAAAGTGTCCTGTTATTTTTCCAAGTGATCGTCATGACGAGGCATTTCCTAACTCGTTGTTCAACAGAATCTTGCCAAAGGGAGAGAAAGTGGAGCGTGCCTGGTTAGTGTGGAGTGCCAGTAGCAATGCTTTTTATTGCCTACCATGTCGTCTGTTAAGCACCAATACTTTAAATCGACCTAAAATTTGTTGTCCTGGCGGATATTCGAAATTCCAGCTATACGATAAACTGCCATCACACGAAAATACTCAAGATCACATTAAATGTTATATTCAATGGCGATCTTTACAAAATCTAATTCAAAAGGAGGCTACAATTGATACACTTATCAATGAACAGCTAACCACTGAAACTCAAAAGTGGAAAGAAATTTTATATAGAATTTCGGACTCTATTTTATTTTTGGGTGAAAGAGGCCTAGCTTTCGAAAGTATATATCTTGGTAAACGAAACAATGAACATTTTTTGGGCATCTAAGATCTCATAAGCCATTATGATCCGATACTTAGAGATCATTTTGAGAAAGTTAGGTTTTCACAACAGCATTACAAACGTTTACAAGTTCACTATCTTTCACCAGACATTCAGAACAAGAGTATAGAAATTTGTGTTAAGCACGTGAGGGAAACTATATTAGATCAAGGCAAGAAAGCCAAGTATTTTGCTATTATCGTTGATGCTATGCCTGATGCTAGTCACGTTGACTACGTTCATTTTGCGCTAACTCCATTTCAATTCGAAAGGAACAAATTTTACAATTCAAGAACGGTTTTTGGCTTTCCAGAATTGTGACGAAAAAACTGGTCAGAAAATCGCTGATCTAATTTGCCATACTTGATTGAAGATTGTCGTGCCAAGGGTACGATAACGGCGCCAATATGAAAGGAGCTTACAACGGAGCACTACGTCACATTCTCGACAAAAACTCGAATGCTTATTACTCACCTTGTGCAACCCACGGTGTCAATTTATGTGGTGTTGATGCTGCAGAATGTTGTACGGCTGCAATTACTTTCTTCGGAGTTGTACATAAATGGGACATCCTCAAAAAAAAATAAAATTGTACCGAGCTCTCTTCATAGTCTTTCAGCAAAAGCCAAATTTGACTGCGCAAGCATACGGAGATGTTACCGTCATTCTCAAGTACATCAGCAAGTTCGAATGCTCCTCCAAGTTAGATACGCCACCATAGATTTTGAGGTTCGACTTCTAGATGCCTTATTAAATGATTTGAAGTTGATCAGAACCAATGGGAAACAATTTTAAACGAATGCAAAGCAGTTGCTATTCAATTGAACATCTCGCCAAATTTTCCGGACATTCGAAAGAGAAAACCCAAAAGACGTTCTGAAGATAATTTAAATGAGATGATTACGGATGATTCAGAGTCTGATTTTAAAAACAATACAATCCTGGTGATCATTGATTCGGTAATCACTGGCATTACTGAACGATTTGCAGCTTTGCGAAAATGGAGCGAGACGTTTTCCTTTTTGTGGCAATTTGAAGACATTGAGCGAGCGCAGCAAAATTTGTCGAAAAATACAAGTCGGACATTTCTCAAAGCTTAGAATGCGAAATAATTCACTTCAAACACGAAGTAAATTTTGATAAAGGTCTGTCACTATTGGAATTGCTGAATGCCGTCTATGTTCGAAATCTGTATACAATTTTCCCCACACTGAAAGAAAAAGACTAGTAAAATCAACCGAAATACGGGTCAATTCAACCGAAATTTCTGTCAATCCAACGCAAAAAGATGTTGAATCAACTGCGCACAAATCGTTGATTCGTAATTGACCGTTTTAGTAGTCAAATGAACAAAAAAAGTTGTTGCGACAAAAAAACAAAAATAAATGTAAGGCGCGATAACCTCTGAAGAGATCTAAGGTCGATTTGCGTCGTGCTCCTTTTTAATTATTCCTACAAATTGGCGGGACGGGACCTACTTATTTTATGCCGACTCCGAACGGCATCTGCGAGGCAGATGAGTTTTTACTGAGAGCTTTTCATGGCAGAAATACACTCGGAGGGCTTGCCAAACACTGCCGAGGGGCGACTCCGCTTAGAAAAATTGTCTCTAATTGAAAAACCTTGTTTCTAAAATTTTTATGTTGCTTTTCCCCGGGCGTGAACCCAGGGCATTCGGTGTGGTAGGCGGAGCACGCTACCATCACACCACGGTGGCACTTACTAACCGAACTTCAATTGGGCGCACATCAAATTTGCTGGCACACATTAAACATTATACACTATATATACATATTTCACCAAATTTTATATTTTATAATCTATTTACTTTATAGTTTTGAACTTCGCTTTGCAAATAGAAATGAAAATAGCAGTCACATAACTGTTTCTCAATAGTTTCAGTTGCAGCTCAGCTCATTCTCAATTTCTTCTCTCGCATGTAGTTGCCACACTTGATTGTTTCGAACAAAACTTTTAGTATAAATGTTTGACATAACATTTTAAATAGAGAACTTGTAAGTTATAGAAAAGTAAAGAATCAAATCGCAGGAAGGTAATTCACCACTAGAGTAACTTTACATGTAAGTCGGCAAGTTTATTTTTCGTAACACTTTAAGTTGAAATGATTCCAAAACAACTCAAACGTTTATGTTTTCGGAAACATCAACATTAAAAAAGGATGTTTTTTATTATCTTATTAGATACGTTCGCATGAGTGAAAATTCGTTAAAACTTAAACAAAATGTTACTAACTTTGGAAAAATCCTATTCAAACAAAACCTTTGCAACTAGAGGGCGCAATTTTGCATTTCGCTTAGAGAAGTTGCAAAATTGTACCCGATAAATAGGTGTCCCGGTATCTCATAATTTTTTGCACAGTAAATTCAAAAAAGGGTTTTTCGTTTTGTATTGATAACTGAAAAACTATTTTTTTGTTTTTTCCCCATTTTGTGTGTTTTTTCGATTTGGTGGTTTTCTTATCTTGGTGTTTTTTTAACAAGTGGCACCATCGTATAAGTACAAAGTACAGAGCGCAGTGAGTGTTAGATTGATTAGGAATCTGTCAATTTTACAGAATTTTGTTAACTTAAGGGCGACATTTTCTGTTCTGTTGAAATTACTAAACTAATTTGTTCGCTAGACAAAGAACTCGGTCTAATTAACCGTAAACCGATCAATTTCACCGAATCTCCGTAAGTCAAGAATAACAGCGTCCTTGCAAGAATCAAAAACTTTCATAGATCGTGTTCATCTAAAGAGCGAGTTTTAGGACTTGCCACGCTTTGTGTTGAATCCGTTTTGATAAGACAGTTAAATTTTGATATTATTATAAAAAATTTTGCAACGAAAAAAGCAAGAAAAGCCACTCTTTCATATCCGAACCTTCTAAAATGAATAATTAAAATTTATAGTCATCATTATATTTATCAGAAATGTACTATAATGTTACCAAATAACTAAAAAGATTATTTAAAACAATACGTGGCTTTACCAGAGAATTTTATTTCTACGTTACAATAAGACAGTATAAATAGTAAATATACTGTGTTAATTTTAGTTTCAGCTCTTAGTCCAAAAATCATTTAGTTGATGTGGCAAAATTTTTTTTTATGTAATCCATCAATAATGATTAATGAATGAGACGTCATTAATTCAAATTAATCAAATGTATTAGTGGATTTTTTATAGGGGGCCCGTAAATTGTTTAGTCCCGAGCCCGGATTTTCTCTCTATGGCCCTGTTGTTGTTGTTGTTGTTGTTGTTGTAGCGATAAGGTTGCTTCCCGAAGGCTTTGGGGAGTGTTATCGATGTGATGGTCCTTTGCCGGATACAGATCCGGTACGCTTCGGTACCATAGCACCATTAAGGTGCTAGCCCGACCATCTCGGGAACGATTTATGTGGCCAAATTATACCTTCAGGCCATTCCCTCTCTCCCCACCCCAAGTTCCATGAGGAGCTTGGGGTCGCCAGAGCCTCGTCTGTTAGTGAAACAGGATTCGCCGTGGATAGGTGAGGTTGACAATTGGGTTTGGAGAAGCTATATATTGCGCTGGCAACGAGAAGGGTTGCGCTACACAGCCCCTTGAATCTGGTATTTTAGTCGCCTCTTACGACAGGCATACCTACCGCGGGTATATTCTGATCCCCCGACCCGCTGGGGTCTCTCTATGGCCCTGGTTGCGGGTCATTACCTTAACTCAATTTTTTATTCCAGCAGAATCGAAGATGCGTAGCGGTTTATTTGTTCGCGGTTTATCAGCTCCCTTTCAACGGAACTCCACCATTAGGTAGACCACTAGCCATAGAGTTTGCTACTATTTATTACTGCTCGAATCAGTGACTTTTGTGGCGCTTGGTTTATTTTCTCGTGCTCAATCGGAGTTCCAGCGTTACCTTCGTTTTTAACCTTCGAGTAAACCTTTTAATATGTCTTTAACCTAACAAGCTCTTCATCAATTGTTGATATACAACCACCATTCCCCTCGTTTTTCTATTTTGCAGCTTTAGAGTATATGGTTCCTAGTTTTTACGAGCTTCTCATTCGGTGTGCCTTACAGATTTAGAGGTGTAAGCCTTGTCTTGGCGCATATTCCAGGTCTTATGAGGTCTTCCTTCCGCAACTTGAAAGAATACTTGTCTACTTCAGCCGATCACTTATTTTCTTTCTAGAATATATTAGCGGCAGGCCTACCGGGCGTAAAAGGCGTCCCAAGATACGTTACTCAAAAGTTTTAAGCTCCTGTGGGACCCACTATGTTCTATAAAAACTGGTGCGGGGAAACTGGAAGTCAATTTGTGATCTGTACATATTGAATTAGTAGACTTAGATAGGCCTCTCTTATGGAGACAGACCGTAACAGGGGAGTTTCGCGGCGGCTGTTGTTTCCCATCAAATGCTGGTAGAGTTCACATTTAAAGAAGTTTACAATAAAGTTCTCTCTTGGTAATACTTTATCTATAAGTTACCAATAACAATAAAGCTTCCCTTGGTTGTTGTTTCACCAAGGGTAAAGCGATATTGGTACCAACGAGTGTGAAGTATTTGACATATCATGTAGTTTTCGTTGGGTTTGTGATTGACGTAAATTTAAAGCCGGAGTGTTTTTGAGCACCATGAGATTAGGCCGTAAATGACAGGTACTCACGTAAAATTATGCATTAAATTGCACGAATTTCTTCCCCCCCATAGCACATAAATAACTTGACTCCTTTTCAATTAATTTTAAGCATGTTGGCGATGGAGTTCGAGCAAAGCTACTGAAAGACGCAACTTAGTACAGGTTGCTGGAAGTCTAGTAAAAATGGCTGAACTGACGTCGAAAACTCTCACGAATCACCTATTTCCTAAAGCGAAGATATAAATCTGTCGAAATGTTTTTCCGTCAAGTACTCCAAGCGCCATCTTATCTGATTTTGGCAACGTCTATGACTCTTAGCCACCAGAGGATTCAATTGCCTACTAAGCCGAAAGGTATCACTTGTTGGTTGGAGTGTTGCTCCACAGCCTGGCATTATTTTCACTGTCCATGCTCGTTTCAAAATAAACCAACACTTTTCTTATGAATCGTAGAGATCATAACCAATCCTAAAATGGATGTACATTTAAGGATAAGAGATGTTGAGTGTCGATCCTCTTTACATGCGCTACTCCCAGAATTTGATCAGAAGTGAGCTCGCCACGGCTGAAGCCCCACTGACTAAGTTCAATAGAACTTTGTATGCGACATTGAGAATACTACTTTCGCTCCGGCTAACAATGGATTACCCGCCGATCTGTTCGGACATGGAAATGAAGAGTTGGTAAAGAGCATGCACCAACCCCTAAAGAAAACTTGGTCGGACGAACGTGTACATCCATATTTAAGCCACAAGAACATTTGTAATATATGCGCATTGTTCTTTTTAAGCGCGAGGAGTTCTCGTTCTCGTTTCGTCATAAGTAAGTAGTAGAAAGTATGTTCCATGGTAGGTTTATCTCCTTCACACTTTAGAAGTGTTCTCTCCTTAACTAAATTATGCCGGCAACGCTCCCCAAAACCCAGAAAAAACATGTTCTAGAAAGAGGTCTCAGGAGTTGCTGAAAGAATAAGCAAGTTAAAGAAAAAGTATTCGTTTGAACAAGCTCAAAACTGCTGTAAATGAAATAATTTGCAAAAATCGGCAAAGCTTCTTTTGTATTTCCTCCCCAAAAGTGCAGTTAATTTACTGAAATTACACTGTGGTGGGAAGACTGTGCTAGCTTCCAGAGTTTTGTTTAGAGCTCAGCATATTCTTAAGTTACAAATAATTTGTACATATTGTAACGAATTTACTTGCAAATCCTCTTATTTGCAATCCTCTGCTAAGTTCGAATGACTAAACTGTTGAATAAATAACTCCAATTTGTAATAATGCAAAATGGCCTTTATTAAAGTACTTCACAATAACACTCAAACTGTGCAACGAATAGCTTGCTTAATAACCAAACTGATTGATAGCTCAAATGAAACTGTACTATTCAAAATAATACTGCTCTTGCTCGCTAGATAGCGTCTTAGTCGAAACTGCTTGACAACTCAAATCAAACTGAATTCCAGCGCCTCTACATCTGTCGCCTTTTATACTCTTTGGTTTCCTCGTTCGCATCTTCTAGACGTTTCCAGAATCTACTAGTCCAGTAGCTCTCAAACTTCTCAGCTGTAACTACAATTGCACAATTTTATAGTTTTTCTCATTGCATACTTATAGGAGTATCTCAGATATATGCATGTGTTAGTGCATTGACTCTCCGCTGCTCGTATACGTACATGGTACATATATGTAGACGCAGTTATTGTTTCGTTTATGTAGATACATGATGATTGAATTATTCACGTCACTGCTTAGCATCGCTTAGATCTGGCAGCACTCCTTAGTTTTGCTAATATTCGTAACAATATATTAAGAATGTACATACATACATAGCTAGATGCAGCAGAAGAAAATTCATTTTGATCTTTTCTCAAATTTCTAATGAATTGAACACTTCAGTTTCATCCCTTACTTGCCTACGTCGCGATTCCGCCCTAAATACGAGCTTAAGTGTTATGTATTTTATAAACGGTACATTACACATTATTCCATTGAGCAGAAGCAGCCGCGCAAAATACGACTACAACATTTTTGTTCCATTGCAAAGGTGACAGCTTTATTGCTACCATCCATGCATGAGCTTCAAGGATAAGGACATGTGCGCAGTAAAAGAATGCCAGGATAGTGGTATGCATGCGACCGATGCAAATCGACTTTCACTTTTGCTTGCTTTTCCCGTTGGCAACTTGCCACTACTGCCACCGCTCAAGAATAACCCACATACACTCCGACACTTGCCTCGTATGAATGTGAATATGAATTGCGGTAAATTGTGCCCCGGGGCGTTCGTGTCAATTTATGCACTCAGCAATTTCCGTGATATTAAAGCAATTTCCAAAGACCCTTCTGCTGGTCGCCACACCGGATCGCATCAACGAACAACTCGGCGGAGACTTTCACGCTTTGCGTGCCAATTACCGAGCTTCCGTTCGCTAAAGTGTTGTGATGATGCGTTCGCTACACGGGTGACCGGATGTGGTAGTGCTGTTAAAGGCCTCAAGGGGCTCTTGACAATGTGTAGTTTAATGTTATCGCTCTCGATGACATCCTTAAATCATGCGAAAAACAAAATCATGTTTAACAATTTCTATTTTGTTATATTAAAAGACTTTGCAATGAATGTAATTGGAAATAAGATGTTTGCGGAGACATTTTTAATTTGAAATCATTTTGTTTAGAAATTTCCCATTTCGGGTTGATTTGCAGTAAAAGGGAGTATATACTCTAGTACATAGCCGTTTCTAAGGGAGCATTTCTGCTCATTGCTATATTGCGACCGAAAGGTGAACCCGGCAATTGAAAAGTAAAGTCCTCTCGGCAAACGAAAATTATGCTCCAAAAGTCACTTATATGGTGCAGAAGCATGGACCATGACATCGACTTCGTTGGCTAGGGCATGTTAAGCTAATAAAAGATGAAGCTCCGGTTAAGAAAGTATTTTTATGGGAACTCGCCTACGGAAGCAGAGGAGAGAGTGTGTGCCACACTCCGCTAAAATGGCCAGGTGGAAAACGATTCAAATTCCTCTTACCAATTGGCGCCAGTTAGTAGAGCGAAGAATCAACTGGCGCGCCTTTTTTGACGGCCATAACCCATTAAACGGCTTACCGCTAATTACGTAGGTAAGTAAGAGACGAGCCCGATACTCCGATCGCTGAAGAAGGAATATACGTTCCGCCACCTATCTATAAAGAAGCAATATCCCAGCTAAAGAATAAAAAGACGCCGGGTAACGAGTGACTACCATCCGAGCTGTTCAAGCACCCAAGTGAAAAGTTGATAAAGAGCATGCATCAACTCTTTTCCAAAACTTGATCGGACGAGCCTCCAGATTGAAATTTAAACTTTCGACAGGGCGAAAAGATGGGCAGTTAAAGATGGCCTGCGATTACCTTACCTCGTTTTTTTCAAAATTTGGGCAGTAACCTCAATACTCTCCCTGCGTCCTTTCGGCTTACTACAAGACACAAGAGAGATCGGATCAGTTTCACTTCCTTTCTAGCATGCTCTACCGAAAAGCACTTGATTTTCTTCGAAGATCCAGCATATTATGACATTGTTCGGTAACAGCAGTTAGCGACCTCCAGGTTCTGTAGAAGTAAGGCTTAGGGTGACTTCGAAAATGGTGGAAAGCTAAATGATGGCATCAACTCACAAAACGTCAGATAACTATGGAACTCTAATCTTCCGCTACTTATTCTTACGAATTTATAGATTTTTGTACGCCATATCGAAACCCACTACGTTATAGTCACTTTGTGGTCTAAGGGAACAACTTGGAGTAAACTGTAAAGCACCATATGCTAAAATACAGTTCCCAACATCCATCCGCCCAGGGGGAATATCGTCCAACAATAATATTTTTCCATAACTAAACTTTCCAGAGTTCGTTTTTTTGGAGCAACTAAAACACCAGTCAGATCCAGACCGAATATACCCGAAGTAATCTCCGAATGTTCTAACTGAACACTGCCTTTTGGCGTTACGTGCCTTTAAATTAGGCTTACTCAGTGATATCAGATGTAGGAAGTGCGGGTTGGAGGAGGGAACGATCGGGCACGTTTTCTGCTCATGCCCTACCCTTGCCAGGCTAAGACTCCATCTATAAGGAATGATACAGCTGTCAGGTCTAGAAGCAGGAAGTGGCATAGGTTCTAGAAAGCTTCTATCATTTTCCAAGAGGACTAACGTGGGGTTCAAATAGATATTTATCCTTAGTGTAACAACTTCAAATGATAAGTAGTCATAAGCGCAGAAAAATTAGACTTTCAAGTCACTACTTATTAAAAGGGGATGAGTTGATAGATCTTTGTTCAAATAATCATGTGTAGTTAAGCTCACAAAAGACCATCAACTAAGCGCTTGGGTTTCGTAAATGGATTAAAATGATCCGAGCAAAAAAGTATTGTTAAAAAGAATTATATACTTAAAGACATTCATGATTAATAAGAAAAAGTGCTTACTTAACATTTTTCCCGCAACTAAGTTAAATTAAGCGAAAATGCAGGAATTTATTGCAAAATTTGAATTAATTAAAATGAAGCGTATTTAATTCTACCTTATAGCGTATTCAAATTGCCTTATGCCTTCAAGGATGAATATGGTGTTAAAGCTCACATCACTGAAATTGACTAGCCTATGACGATGGAGGTTTATTGCAGGTGTTATTTTGCTTTTGTAAAATGTGTTAATGCGTCTACTGAATAATTTGTATGATAATGAGGTAAAAGGAACATTCGAATGCGGGCGAGAATGAAAGATGCCGTGTTGGGTGATTGAAAAATTCCCAATCTTCAAGGTATGAAAAGAGGGAAAACTAAGAGGAGGTAGTGATAATTGACGAAACGGATGCGTGTTGATAATACACTGACTGTGGCACTTGGCTTAATGTTGTGCTTATGCGTCCCCAGCCAAATTATGATAGCAACAATAGCTGGGTGCTTAAACAGCTATCTTTTTAGCTCATCCATGCAAGTAATAGTGAATAGAGAAAAATGTGTTTTTACCTTCTCATGACTTGAACCTGGGATTTTTTTTTTCAACTCATATTCACTATTTATGTAATAACTGCGACTGTCGCTTCGAGTACGAAATAGCAACACGTAAAATGAAAATACCATAACGGTACTTATTTAAACTCCCCGAAGGGAAGTCAGTAACTAGTGATACAATTTCCTGGTTCAGAATTAGACCTGCAGCATAAATAGGTACTAGTGTGATTGTAATTATATTTTCTCTAGTTCCTAAACTGACAGTGTGGGTTTGCCTATTTTATATTTAATACTTATGTATGTTATAAAATATCGAAAAAGGAGATAAAATCGTACTAGAAGCAACAGTAGAGTTTCTGTCGGGTTCGGGACCCAACGAAATAGCACCAATAAGAGAACTAGATCCAAACTGTAAATGTTTGCACTAGCTCGGAACTATAACATGTATCTAGTTGAAATATGTATCTAGCTCGGAATTATAGGAAAGGAGACGGAGACAATATCCACCACCTAGGACATCGCCATGTTAAATTCGCCAGTTGAGTGATAGAGGGCGAACTACACCTTTTCCAGCTGTTTTTCAGGAAAAGCCAATTGTATTTTAGAAAAGCTCCAATTAGTATCAGAAAAGAGCAAATGTATTTCAGATATTCCAATTATTTTACAGAAAAATCCAACGGCATTTGAGATTATGCAAACGTATTCCAGAAAACATCAAATATATTTGAGAAAACCGCAAACGTATTTCAGAAGATGGAAAAAGAATTTCAGAAAAAGCCAAATGTATTTCAGAAAAGCTGAAATGTATTTCCGAAAATCTCAAATATTTTTCAGAAGACAAACAAGTATTTTACGGAAGAAACATTAGTGTAGAAAACTCAAATCTCAGTAAATTCAAGTAAACATTAATTTTTGACTATGAGTCGTGCTGTGAAAAAGTTAAAAATTTTTGTTAACATTTGAGGAGATGCTATCTGTCTGGAACTCTTGCCTCCATTAAGATAACGGTGCTATAACGTCGTGGCTCATTCAAAAAAGAGGAAGCTGCAACGTTTTGTCAGAGTATCTTGTCATTGTATGCGCCCGCCGTGTCATGGTGAGTTATAGATCAACAACTCCTTAAGGTCTTGGACGGTACTTCTCAATGCTCAATCCAATTCAATATTCATGGTAAATATAAATCATTCGTAAAGACGTATATCACACTTCCTAACATGAATGAACTATGAGCAATTAAAGACGTTCGTAGTATATGTAGAGAGGTTATTTAGAAAAGAAAAAACATGAACTGCAACACCTGGTTGTGATGGCGCTTTACAACACTCAACCACGTTTCTTAGATGATTGGTGCATGCCAGTCGGAACGTAGATTTTTTCAAATTCTATTTAGTTCGCTGCTTTTGTCATACTTTTAACTTGGTTAACTTTTCATATAATATAAAATGAAATATATGATGGACTTTTATGAAATTTTTGAGACTTTCTGAAATACATCTGAGTTTTTCTGGAATAGATTTGGAAAATCTGAAGTACAGTTGACGTTTTCCGAAATACACTTAACCACTTCTGAAATAAAATTGGGGATTTTCTGAAAAACAATTGATGTACAGTAGAATCGCGAAAAAGTTAACTCGCTAGAAAGTTAACCGCTCGGCTAAGTTGACCGAGCTTGAGCGCCCACGTCCCGTTCTAAAAAGTTAGTCATAGGTTAACTTTTCTGAGCTGATCAATTTTTTCAAATCCAACCGTTTGTTTGGCAATAGAAGTAAGTGAGGGTATTCCCCCATTTTTTTGTGTTATTGTCAAAGGTGGGTGGTGTTGACGTCAGCATTGACGACATTGAAAATTGGAACGACGATAAATTTTCGGAAGATGACGAATATTGCAAATTGTCCGATAATGATAACGAAGAATCAGATATCGAACAAGATATGAAACAACAGAAAGTGAGTTTTTCGGAAGCAGTTGGATGCATCAATACCTTGATAAATTGGTATGAGAACAATAATGATGCAAATCAGATATCAGATCTTATTAACATGCGGGTGAAAATTGTCATAAGCTTTTACACCAAAGAAAAAAACAAGTCTCGACTGCTTCTTTAAACCAGCTCTTACAAAAGAATAAGTACATATTGACGTGCCATACGAAAAGTAACACTATCAAAATGTTTTTCATAGGATTCCTTGTAAAAAAATTTGAAAGTGTTACTTTTCGTACGGCACGTCGATATTTACAATGTGAATAAATTAATATGTATGTTCTGTGGACTTGAAGTCAGCCAGTATAAATTAAATCTAAGTTTATGCTCTGTAATGATTAAAACTAAGTCATTTAAATAAATTCAATGTGTTATAACCAAACTATGTTTATTACTGTATTTTTTTTTTTCAAATTTGAAAACCGCTTGGAAAAGTTAATAATCCGGAAAAGTAAAATACCCTTGGGACATTTTGGTTAACTTTTTCGCGATTCTACTGTATCTGAAATATGTACATTGGTTCTTTTCCGAAATATAGTTGGAAAAAGTGTAGTAGTGGTTCCGATTTCACTAGAAACGCCTCAGTTTTGTACTAGAGATTTTCCCTACAGGACTTATAAATACAAACATGTGTTCAACAAATGCTCTTTAGAAGGCGTGTAAAAGTTGAACTACACCTTTTCCAACTATATTTCGGAAAGGAACAACAACAACAACGCCGCGGTGTGGTGGTAGCGTGATCCACACCAAAGATTCTAAGTTCACGCCCCGGGCAGAGCAACATAAACATTTTAGAAACAATTAGAAGAAAGTTTTTCTAAGTCGGGTGGCCCCTCGGCAGTGATTTGGCAAGCACTCCGAGTGTATTTTTGCCATGAAAAGTTCAGAGTCGGCATAAAACATGTAGGTCGTGTACCACCAATTTGTAAGAAAAATTAAAAAGGACCCCGATGCAAGTTGGAAGAGAAGCTCGGCCTAAAATCTCTTCGGATGCTATCACACCTTAAATATATTTTTTTTTCTGCTTTCTGTTTTCTGTATCAGAAAATCGCAAATGAATATCAGAAAGTGTAAATGTGTTTCAGAAAACCGGTTATTGAATTAGGGAAATATTTGAAATAGTGGCTACCAGCACTCATTGGATCCATAACTTATTATCATTATATTGGTTCTAGTAATTATGATTTGTCCCTAGTTCACATATTTCATTAATTCCATTCACCGTTTCGATGCTATTGTGATTCAAAAATGGCATTCGATCACGGATCGTATGACACGATACGGCCATATAAGGTTCTGTGTTCGTGTCCTGCACTTTCGAGGTCAAGGCGTGGGCTGCAAGGGACGGCTGCGTTGCCAGATCTCTAGGCAAACATTAAGCTAGGTCCCAGAAAACTTCCTTTATTTACCGAGAGGACGGAGCTATTTTAAAACTTAGGTCCTGGCGCCTAATTTTTTTGTTTTCGTTTGGTCGTCAACGAAATTCTGCTATGGAATCGTAACATACGATCACGGATCGAAAGCTATTTTCGCTCAAGCGTAACATATTAGGTTAGGGAACTATTTAAAAATATACTAATATATTATGGATCTAGTGAGTACGCGTTGTCCCTAGTTCACATATTTCATTAATCCGATACAGCATTTCGGAGTTATTGTGTTTTAAAAAACGGCATTCGATCACGGATCGTATGTTAGGATTCGGCCTCTGATAACCCTATGGACGAATTCAGCCTATGTGAGGTCTTTATTGACCGGCCAGTTCATCCCAACCTTTGGCTCTGCTATGCGCTACTTCGTGTTTTAGAGCGGAGAAAATGCTAGAATAAAAATTACAACCAAATCGTATGATAGTGGAGCGATCGCAAAAAAAGTGTTATTGCTTATGTGTTTCGTGGTCATTTTGGACTCATTTGGGTTCATTTCAGTCGGCAAGCACTGCCGAAAACAAAAGCTGTAGCTTTCGCCGAAAACTCGAAGGTTACCAATGATTATTCATCCATTCTTCTATCTTTGTATCACATTGCATCACGAATAAAATTAATGTTTAACTTTTCATGTACCACCTATGGATCCCTAGATATTTATAAGAACAGATATATAACTAAAATGCATAGCTTTGCAAAAATAATTCTCACGACCCTCAAATTCACTGCATTTGATTTTTTTCATTGAATCATAGGAAGTATATAACATATATACATATGTACACAAAAAGTTGGTTGACCTTGTTAAAAGCCCCTATTTGATGTCACTGTTTTGCTGGTTGATGAGTACATCCTATTCTACCAAACTGATTCAAAAAGTAAATGATGACAAAAATTGCTCTTAAATAGCTCAACTACATACGTTTTCCATACATTAGGTCATATCTTCACAGGGCACAGGTTATGTTTAAACTCTTCTAGATTATTTTCTTACCGGGTAGTTTGGTGAAACGAGAAGACCTTCTTCAAGGATAAAAAAAACTTCTATCACTAGTAAGACCCTCTGGCAAGCATATTTTCCCCCTCGACCATTAGGGAAATTAATGATTTTTCAGTAACATCAAATTAAATTTAAGATTTTTAAGAATTAATGAGCTTAACACCGATAAATGATAATTGTTATTCAAGTATTATTTTTGGTTTTTTATCGGTGTTAAGCTCATTAATTCTTAAAAATCTTAAGTAAAATTGAACACACCATTAAACATACAAATATCAAATTAAATTGATAAATCCATATTAACAATAGTTGAAGTTGCTCAGCACTCGAAAAACTTTGAAATTTAATAATAAAGTAGAAACCACTTCCATGGTTTGAAAGGAAAATATTTTACAAAAATAAAGTAAAACTGGTTTGATGGCATTCGAATTTCTGAATTTTTTTTCGTTAACTGACTTCATACAATACAGTTTGCTTAAAAGTATATATTTTGGTTCTCTCCATACCGACGACGATAACCCGAAAAAGGGCAAAAGTAATTACTTAAATTTACATTTAAAACGTAACCTGTAAAAGAGGGAAAAGAGAAAATTCACATTTACATTTGGTTGCAGTATTTCGATCATTTGTAATGTTTAAAATGGAAAACACACAAAAAAATAAACTTCTGAAAGCAATTTCATTGACTACGTAATGAATACCATAGCGGAATGATACAGGTGGCAGCATGGTGACATACCTACAAACATAAATAAAAATTCCATGTACTTTGTTTCTGTAAATTCGATGGAAATGTCAAAATCGTACTTCGCCGGAAGTTGATGTATCAAATCAAATAAAAAAAAGTTTGTAATCAGCTGTTCCATGCTGCCACCTTGTATCGTTGCGCCATGATGAATACTACTATGGTTCGTAGTTTACTTTTGGACAACATTAGACCATATTTGCACTAATCCACAATAAATCTACAGTGGGTCAACTAAGTGTTCACATATGTGTCCCATCCCTAGGAACTACGTTGTTAGCTGTTAAATGTCTCAGTCAGTCATATTTTTTACGCTTTTTGACATTTCATTTTATTACGACCTTCGAGATAGGTTTAGCTATTGTGAATTTTTACAAATGAAAAATCTTTCTATTCTTCCATTGCCATACCTACCTGCCAAATACACTGCATTCAAACCAACTAGTTGTATACAAGAAGAATACTAATTTGCCAAAACTCCCAACTAGAATGAGTTCTGTAATGTTTCCATATTAGCAACTGGTATTTTTAACACGGCGATGTCCAATTGACAAACTAGTTATTATATAAACGAACATCGTACCACATGCCATACTAGTCAGCATACCCATAAGGGTCATATTAATACACTGGTCAAACTTTGCGCCAGCATTATACCAGATGGCATACTACTCAGTCTATGCATCATTGTAATACCAGTTGACATACTAGTCGAATTTTGCATCAGCATTCTACTAGTTAACATACTAGTCCTAGTTGAAAACAATTCATTTTATTCATTATATTTATTGTACATAAAAAGTATGAAAAACACTATTGAGCAAATGATTTAAGTAATCGAACAGCGATTTAACAAGTGATCGAGGCCGTTTACGTGAACGTTTTTTTTTTCAAACATTCGTTACTTGTATGAATTCACAATGGTTCTAGCACTAGGAAAAAAATCGAAATCTCTATAATTGTTCCATAATTACAAATTCTCAAAAGGAAAATTTTATATGACAAACCTAGTTATTTAAATACCGATTAGAAGTTTAGTACGAAAATCAAGATAATCTCGTTATGTGTAAATTTTGTCGACTGTGATGTGTCGTAAAGCCAGCACTTTAATTCGGCTGTAACTCACTCGATAACCACTACACTATAAATTCATTACAATTACAACAAAAACAACAGGTAATGGACGCCAAGCTCATCATACACATTTAACACCCTCGCCATCCCCATCGACAAGAGAAGAGACCGAATTTATATTTATGGTTGCGCGTAACAAATTATCAGAATAATTGAATCTCATATTATCGCACTTTAATCGGGCTGTTAAAACATCGTTTTGGCATTATTTGCTGTCAATTTAACTCGGTATAGTTTACAAACCAATAAAATGCAGAAAATATGTACATAAACTCGTACGCCATGTCGGCGGAATGGCTACCATTATTGTTGCAATTTGAAAGGATTTTATTTTTTTGATAGTTTTTATATCCTTTATATTTAGTGCAATCAGAGATGCTATAACAGATTTGAAATGTCAAAAAAAAAAAAAAAATGTAAGGCGCGATAACCTCCGAAGAGATCTAAGGCCAATCTTCTCCTCCAATTTGCGCCGTGCTCCTCTTGATTTTCCCTACAAATTGGCAGGACGGGACCTACATGTTTTATGCCGACTCCGAACGGCATCTGCAAGGCAGATGAGTTTTCACTGAGAGCTTTTCATGGCAGAAATACACTCGGAGCGCTTGCCAAACACTGCCGAGGGGCGACCCCGCTTAGAAACATTTTCTTCTAATTGAAAAACCTTATTTCTAAAATTTTGATGTTGCTTTGACCGGGGTGCGAACCCAGGGCATACGGTGTGGTAGGCGGAGCACGCTACCATCACACCACGGTGGCATTACATTTGTAGTCACAAGCGATAACAACCTAAGTCGACTTTATAAATGTGTATATCGCAAGGCTTAATACTTGTTTATTATTTTACAATACAACACTTTTTTGAGAAATTTTTTCGATACTTAATTATTTTTTCTATAAGCTATTGCAAATATGTTTTGTTAGTTGTCATACCTCTTTGTTATGGAATTCGGCATTTAAAGTATTGTATTTTGCAGGGCTGTTTTGAAAAAATTTTTCTTGCAAAGTTTTTAGTGTAAATTTTAATATCATACCGAAGTGCCTTGGCTTCACATGGAAGCGCTTTTTCTTTGCACTTTCATATGAATCGAATTTATATGTGAGGGCATGTAGGAGTGCTACGAAATTTTTTTCTTACATTCAAAGTGTGAATTTATATCTTTGCCTATTCTTCAGGGGAAAACAAAAACAAAAGTGCTATAAGCGTAAAGGGGTTGAGCAGCTCTGATATTTTGAATATTTCGTAAGTCGTCTTAAGTTGTCATCGTCATTTATAAAGTAATAAAAATAATCCCTAGACAAAGGAATCAAACCGGAATCGCAGCCGGTTTAAATCGTTTCATCATAACAAAGCGCTACATATCCTGTCGAACATAGTCCTGATTATAGTTTATATAGTGCATATACACCGTCGCTAGCTTACACAGCTAACCCCATGTAATTTGTTGCGTATCTCCCACAAATTGTCATCCTCGGAGCATATTCTTGCAGCAGGACTGCTCTATACTCTCTTGCTCCCGCGAAATTGTTGGACCTAACTCTTGTCCAGAGAAATGGTCTTGCTGCGTGAAAGGAATTTTTGAATCGATGGGGGTGTTATGGCCTAGATTTCAACAATCGTCGACTACGTAATATCTTCAAAAGTTTTGTTGTGATCTAGCCTTACACAACCAAATGCGGCTGCATGCTGGCCAAAATGTAAGTCCTGGTCGATGGTCACACAGAATATTTTTGGGTGTAGGACAGTCGGTAGCCTAATAACATCGATGTGGATGTCCAATATGGTCGACATTTACGAAGTTTACGTTGTAAATAGGGTCGGAGAGAATTTGGTCGGTTACAGTGCAAGATTTCTCTAGGTGAAAAAAACTGGAAAGGCAGGGAAGATAGTCAATAATTTTCAGCATAACTCATCAATGGATGGACCGGGAACCATTGCCATTATCGTGCAGCTATCGGCGTATGGCGATTCCTTCCGATGCTTGCCAACCACACAGATAATTTGCAGCCCATCTTTTTAGACTTGGAGGAAAAGCTCTCAGTGAAAACTCATCTGCTTGCAGATGCCGTTCGGAGTCGGCATAAAACAAGTAGGTCGCGACCCGCCAATTTGTAGGAAAAATCAAGAGGAGCACGACGCAAATTGGAATAGAAGCTCGACCTAAGATCTCTTCGGAGGTTATCGCGTCTTACATTTATTTATTTTTTAATGCTGATGATACTATGTTAGCTGGTTTTCCAGGCTTTATTATAACTCTTGCCATTTTTCAGGGACGACGAAAGTGGACAGAGGCAGGTTAAAGATGATGAATGAAATTTTAGTCTCTCATTGCTAAGACTTTGAAGCATCGACATGGAATCGTTACATAACAAATTAAGCTGCCAAATTATATTTTTGCAAACAGTGATTACAAATGTTCAAAACAATTCGTAGAAGTTTCAGGAGTTTTGCGAAAAGTTTTAAACTATAAACTAAATTATGCCGCCAGAATATAATAAATTATGGTCTAAAAATAAGCTGTGCAAAATTTAAGACGAATTGGATAACTCTTCCACGTTGCATTTGGACATTTTTAAAACCATATGAATTCAGGCCGCCGTAGTGTGGTGGTAGCGTCCTCCGCCTACCACACCGAAGCTCCTGGGTACCATTCCCGCGCAAATCACCACACAAAATTTAAAAATACGTGCTTTCAATAAGAAGAAAAGTTTTCTAAGCGGGTTCGCCCCTCGGCAGGGATTTGGCAAACACTCCGAGTGTATTTCTGCTATGAATAACTTCTCAATGAAAATCCATCTGCCTTGCAGATGCCGTTCGGAATCGGTATTAAGCATGTAGGTCGCCCCGCAAATTGGAAGAGAAGCTTGGCCTAAATCTCTTCGGAGGTTATCGGAGCTTATTTTTTTATTTTTAGATCAATATTTATTATATTCCACCGACAAACCTAATATTTGCAACAAAAAGCTCGGGGAGAATAAAGTATGTATCTAATTAAAGAAAAAATTACAGGACAGGCCCGATATAGTTAGTATAATATCAGCCAATATGTTTAATTATTTCAGTTTTAACATCATAAAAAAAAATACAAAAATTTAATAAAGAACCCATTATCCCACGAAAAAGCTTCTGTTTTATATATTTTTTTGGTGATCTAAAACAATACGAATTATAAACGAATAACTAAATGACTTTGTTTATATACCTAATTCCCGAAACACTGTTGGTTCGTGTAATTCCTGTTGAATGCTGCATTCAAATTACAGCAACCGGTTATAAAATGGATAACAATTCTAACAATGACAACAAATGAAGCCAATGTTCTCGATTTTGCATGTGTCACTTAAATTACCGAGAGCAAATGAAACACTAAATTAAACGAAATCTATTGTTATTGCTGTGAAAAGGGGCCTCAAAATCAGCCTCATCATAATTTATTGGTTAACACAAACAGCTAAAATAACAATAACAAAAACAATACTCGTCGTACTCGTACTTGTTGTCTAAGCAGACATGGAGGTAGGAGTATCGACGACTAGACGTATTGATATAACATACCTACATATATATTTTTGGATATACAATAGTTGTTAGCTATGGCAGAGTTGCAACCACAATCATACCCCGAAACTAAAAACGGACGCTGTCATTTCCATTAACGAACACACCTTCCTGTCGAACGACGAACATCGAGAGTGAGAGTGATGAGCAGAGACATTGGCAGCCATTATCGACGTGCTTCGAACGGCCAAACCTCCTGCTGGTTTAGCTGACAATGTCAAGGACCCAGCCAGAGTGGTAATGCAAAGTAAGGAAAACAAAAAGACAAACGAAATTGCATACCGACGTTCATACATAAAAAAGGTAATTCAAAAAACGTTTGAGTTGAGTAGTTATGATATGAGGCATTTCGAGTGTGCAATGCAGTGGGATAAGCAAATCAGCCGGGTTGTCTGCTGCATCTCGCTGAAAGTGCTTCGCTGCTCAATCAACCACACACCGAGCTGAACAAATCTTTGTTTGCTTGTTTGTCTATTGTGGGAGGTGTTTCGATTGTCCCGAGGCATTGTTAGACGATCAACAACACAGCAATGACTTTGTGATATTATTGTAATTTACTGGTAGCCGGTCATCGGTCGTTATTTATTGTAAAAGCATAGTGATTGCAAAAGTTTTTGATTTTGAATCCTTACACATATACAAACACATACTTATATATACATACAGACATTCCCAATAAAAAAAAGTAATTACGACTCTGACCGAAGTAACCCATTATTAGTTTCCGTGTGGAGCCATTGCTCATTATCTAGTGCCAAATTAATATAGGCATGAGAAATATATGCTAAGAGCCGTCTGTTTTAAACATCGATCACTTATAAGACTGCTAAGCACTAGGCGAGAGCCAGTCCTGTCCACCAGGCGACATCCCCCAGCAGGTTAAAACGCGACTAAAATCCATAGACCCAAAGTTTCGAGATGTCAACAGTTTTTTTTTTGCCGTTACAACAACCAAGGAATATCCGCCTATTTCTGTGCATAGTGTCGAAGACGAATTTTTTAAGAGTTTGAAGTTTGTCAGTTTAGAAACCAAGTTTAAAACTTTTGAGGTGAGAAAGTTATGCAATTGAATGAAAATGCACCGGATCGGTAATTACCTTAGTAAATCACCATAGCAACCAACAAACAAAAACAGACCTACAAGACACGATCAAAACGATGACTACTTAGATGTTTATAAACAACTCGTGCATTGCGAGTTAACTGGTTAGCTAACCGAAAGTGTTCTTGCATGGAATGACAGGTGTTCGAAGCGTTGCTTTGAACATTGGATTTCAAAAGTTTGTGACAGTTGCATTTGTGTGTATTTTGTTGCTGCATTGCAAATGGTTTGCCATAAAAATTTGCTATGCAACGATGCAAGACATTTGCACTTTATCCTAATAAGGTCTATTATGTTGAACGATATTTGAATATTGATAATTTAGTTTTTATCATTTTAAATCCATTATTTTTTAATACGGTTACCAATGGCTGGTTTAAAACCTATTATGAAACCTTGCGTTAGAGTGTTCCATACGGTCACAAAAACTATAATTTCTAGCATCGGTCTTGCACTTAATGCTCAATTACCTCTCTTTGATTAGAATCATAACGAGGCTTTGGTTTATGTTGTAACCGAAATGGTAAATTTCGCCAAGCCAGACGATCTTCTTGTGTATCCCTGACAGTCTTCTTCTTACTTAAGCTTACCAGCATAACGATAGCTATCTAGGCGTACTTGTACAGAAGTGCTTTAACGCCATGAGTTGCTTCATCTGCATGCAAAATAATAACTAACAATTTTCTGATAATTTAAAATGGGCAGCATTACCGGCTTGCGTCAACTTATGCATAAGATATTTCGCATCGCTTATTATTCTCGGATAAAGCGAATCCGACAACAAGGAAAAGAGACCCTTATAAGACCTGACTTGCATTCGGGAGACTCAATAGTTCAAATCGTAATCGGTTTATTTTATTCCTATCAGCCAGTATCTCAAGCTCCTCTGTTTTTTTTTTTCCAAAAGGCACGCAAGAATTGTCATAAGAGTTCTTTAACGGAAACAGATATTTTTGTGTTACACCAAACAAAGCTATTGGTTTAATTGTTCTAACTTTAAGGAGCAAGGCCTCGAAGAAGTTTCAGTGGTATCAAAGAAGGGTCCGCTAGCCTTAGGGTAATGCAAAAGCAACTGTGCTTGTCTTACTTAATGTTTGTTCCGATATTTTCAATGGACACACCCAACAGCAGATAAAAAACATTGCTCACTGCTTTACTACTCTGCGACTAGTGGTAAAATTACTCTAGACTACTCTTTCTTTCCATGGTTTAGCAAAACACACACAACTGCATTAATAATTGTTTGTATGTGGTGACGAGTCTGCTGCCACTTTTGATGTTGCTGATGGCAATGTTGCAAATGTCCTTTCTGCATCCACGATTTATTCGCACTGATTTGAAGGCTCTCCAACATCCGGTCAATTGCGTTCTATAGGCGAAGGTGTCGACTAAATAATTTCATATCCTCTGGCAAACAAATCAACACGTGTGTCCGTACCCATTTATTGACGATGATATTGCAATTATAGTATCCCTTTTGACAGTTGCAATACGTCATAGTGCTCCACCTCATCAATATCATGCGATGGAAAGAAGAATCCTTGAGGCATTTCCAGAACGAGATGAAAAAATTACAGTTCTTTTTCGGTGACTCCATAAAAAAATTTTATTGGCGCATACACATTCAGAACGAGCCAAAGTAGCCAAGTGGGTGTCTACATACATATGTGGCTTGAGAACACTTTTCTTTCGCCGAGCTTTCATAAAAACATTGAAGTTTATTTGACCGGCAAAAGGCATTTGCACGCATTCTACGACCTGCGGTTGCTCTTTGTTGGCTTGTTCTGTCCTTTTATAAGAACGCATGGTTTATGGACATAAGAAGAGTATGTAGGATCCTCCTATCGTCGCATGCAATAAAGCCTGCAATAACACAATGATACAACAAGAACAACATAACGATTTGAGCATGCTTTGAAAATTTACATTTTTGGGCGCCTCAGTGCAATGCCAAAGCGGATGCTTTAAAACTCGCCATTCAGGACAAAGACAACGATGATGACAGTCTACTTTGGTTGTCTGCACTCACCATTGTACCTTTTGCTCGCCTTGCCTAATGACGGCATTGGCATATTTTAGCTGTTTGTTGTTGTAATGCATAGTACAAGTAGATATTGCGAAAATGGCGCATGTTAAGTACACGATGCTCTCCTATCATTAATCACTGGCAATAATGAACTACCGCCGTTTGCAGTTTAAATACACTGCACACTATCAACTCTCATATTTTCACCCTCTTCTCCTCAGACATCCCTTCGGTTGTATACATTCATACGGGCACATAGTTGGCATATATAGACAGCAGTAATATCGAGCTGTTAAGATTTTTATACTCAGCGTGCTTTGCACACAGAATAAAATAAGCTATATCTTTGCAAAAAAAACTTTATATCAATGGTAATTCATTTCCCAAGTGGATTTATAACAGTAAATAGGAAAAACTTCAAATTTTAAAAAATTGGCGTGGCACCGACTCTTTTATTACTGGGCAATTTTCTATGTTTCGGGAGCCATAAGTCGTAGAAAATTTAACGGATCGTAATAAAATTTGGTACACAAATTTTCCCAATAGCAGGAAATATTTCTAGAAAAAATTGACGAGGTCGGTTAAAGACCACGCCCACTTTTATATAAAAGATTTTTAAAAGGGTCGTGGACGAAAATAATAAGCTATATCTTAGCGAGGAAGAGCTTTGTATCAATAGAATTTTACTTTCTAAATTGAATAATAACAATAAATAGGAAAACACTAAAGTTTTTGAAAATGGGTGTGGCACCGCCCCTTTTATGACTAAGCCATTTTCTATGTTTCGGGAGCCATAACTCGAAGAAAAATTAACATATCGTAATGAAATTGTGTACACATATTTTCCGTATAGCAGAAAATATTTCTAGTAAAAATGGATGGGATCGATGCAAGACCACGGTAACTTAGATATAAAATAAGTTTAAAAAGGTCGTAGACTAGAATAATAAGCTATAACTTAGCAAAAAATAATTTTGAATCATTTATTTCACTTATCAAGTTTTATTGTAAGATGAAATGGGGAAAAATTTTTCTCTTAAATGGGCGGTGCCACATGTTATGTAGAAAAGTAATTTATCTCTAAATTAAATGTAGAATTGAGGCTCATGCTGGGTATATAATGTTCGGTTACACCCGAACTTAGCCACCTTTCCTTGTTATGGTTGTTGTTGTTGTTGTTGACATTTACGTTGTTATTGTAATTGCTCGTGTGACTCTAGAAGTAATGAGCGTAGTGTTGTTAGTTCGTAAAATAGTAGTTAGTAGTTGAATATAAGTTGTCATAATAATTATTGTGGTAACAAACGTAATTGTTGTTGGCAATACAGTTTTGAATGTTTGCCTACCCCTGCCCTCTGATTTGGTCACTATCTGTTGCCCATTTGTTTGAGAAATTTATTGCACAGTTCGGGCACAAACTTTTTGCGAATGTCTTTAATTTCCCGGAGAAGCCATGTAATAAACACCATCTAGAGCAGCCGATTCGCTGAGCCATGTTGATGTCTGCGCAAAGCTCGTATAGTTCATCATTAAATCTTCTTCGGTAGTCGCCATCGCCAATGCAAAGTGGTCTGTATAACTTTCGGAGAACTTTTTTCTCGAACACTCCCAGAGCCGCTTCATCTGATGTTGTCATGGTCAATGGTATAGAAGCCATATAGCAGGACGGGTACGATAAGTGACTTGTAGAAGATGATGTGCATTTGACGAGAGAAGACTTTCTTTTTCAATTGCCTACCTAGTCCAATGTAGCATTTCTCTTGTTTTCTGCTGGTCCTCCGATGTTTTCCATCAAACTGCAAAGCAACGATACTTGTTTTGATGCCTTCTCTGTTGCATGATGAATTTGCGTCCCGTATGTTAGTATGGTGCGAAATATTGAAGCCCAATTGGTACTCCTTGCTCTGTATTCAGAGTCTAGATGTTGCCGCCAAACTTATCATCTCCTAATGGAAAATGTGTGTCATCTAAAAGGATAGTTTCACGGGTTCGAATCAAAATCTTGAACTTTAAAAGAGATAAATTGTATCTATATCTATAATCTATTAATCTTATAAAATAAAGTCTCTAAATTTTATTGTAAGGTATACATTATAGAGGCGTGGAAAATCGACAAAATGTAGTTAAAAATCATAAAATTTTTGTTTACACAGCTATAAGTTCAAAACTTTGAAATATTTACGTTCGTTTTGCATCAAAAAAATACTTAATTCCCTCTAATATGAGCAAAATTGGAGCATTTTTACCAAAAGATGCAGTGCGTGTGTTGGTTCGCTATGAACTGTGCGAGCAAACTTGTGTTGAGGTGTACATAAAGCTGGAGTCATTGGTGCCGTATGGCGCTGTATCCGTATCCCTATCGTAATCAGCTGTTTATCGTTACGACGGTAAACCAAAACCCAATTGGTTGGCTACGATACGGCTACGACCTTAGCGGCACCAATAATCGATTGCATTGATTCTCATAAGGTTGGTCGAATCAGCTGTTATAAGGTTACCGATACGGTTACCGATAAAGCACCAATGTCTCCAGCTTTATGAATGACATACGTACGTACATACATAGCATTCGCTAGCGTTATTTAACTTCGAGAGTACATTTATATATATGGATGTATGTATGCATTTTCACTTCATATCAGCTTGACATATGTATGTATGTACATATTTATGCGTGTGCCAAGTTAATGCAACATAAATGGTTTAGAACTCATTTATCTTTTAAATAAAATAATTTAAAACAAGTAAGGAAGGCTAAGTTCGGGTGTAATAGAACATTACATATTCAGCTGAGAGCTTTGGAGACAAAATAAGGGAAAATCACCATTTAGCAAAATGAACATAGGGTAACCCTGGAATGTGTTTGTATGACATGTTTATCAAATGAAAGGTGTTAATGATTATTTAAAACATAGTGGGCCTTACTTCTATAGGTGGACGGACGCCTTTACGAGATATCGCAATATGGGTGGACCAGGGGTGACTCTAGAATGTGTTTGTACGATATGGGTATCAAATTAAAAGTATTAATGAGGGTTTTAAAAGAGAGTAGCCCTTAAGTTGTATATGTGAAGGCGTTTTCGAGATATCGACCAAAATGTGGACCAGAACATCTTCTGTCGGGTACCGCTAATTTATTTATATATGTCATACCACGAATAGTATTCCTTCCAAGATTCCAAGGGATTTTGATTTCGCCCTGCAGAACTTTTTCATTTTCTTCTACTTAATATGGTAGGTGTCACACCCATTTTACAAAGTTTTTTCTAAAGTTATATTTTGCGTCAATAAACCAATCCAATTACCATGTTTCATCTCTTTTTTATACTCAGCTGAGCAGAGCTCACAGAGTATATTAACTTTGTTCGCATAACGGTAATCCGTAACGGCATAAACTATACGAGATAGATATAGACTTCTATATATCAAAATGATCTGGGTGAAAAAAGAAATTCATTTAGCCATGTCTGTCCGTCCGTCTGTAAACACGATAACTTGAGCAAATTTTGAGGTATCTTGATGAAATTTGGTATGTAGGTTCCCGGGCGCTCATCTCAGATCGCTATTTAAAATGGACGAAATCGGACTACAACCACGCCCACTTTTTCAAAATCGGAAATTTCGAAAAACCGAGAAAGTGCGATAATTCATTACCAAAGACGGATAAAGCGATGAAACTTGGTAGGTGCGTTGACCTTATGACGAAAAATAGAAAATTAGTAAAACTTTGGACAATGGGCGTGGCACCGCCCACTTTTAAAAGAAGGCAATTTAAAAGTTTTGCAAGCTGTAATTTGGCAGTCGTTGAAGATATCATGAGGAAATTTAGTGGGTACGTTACTCCTATTACTATATGTATGCTAAATAAAAATTAGCGAAATCGGATGACGAACACTCCCACTTTTAAAAAACAATTTTTTTTTAAGTCAAATTTTAACAAAAAATTTAATATCCTTACAGTGTAAAAGTAAATTATGTCAACATTCGACTCCAGTAATGATATAAAAAAAAAAATAAAAATAAATGTAAGGCGCGATAATTTCCGAAGAGATCTAAGGCCGAGCTTCTCTTCCAATTTGCGTCGTGCTCCTCTTGATTTTTCCCTACAAATTGGCCGGACGGGACCTACATGTTTTATGCCGACTCCGAACGGCATCTGCAAGGCAGATGAGTTTTCACTGAGAGCTTTTCATGGCAGAAATACAATCGGAGCGCTTGCCAGACACTGCCGAGGGGTGACCCCGCTTAGAAAAATTTTCTTCTAATTGAAAAATCTTATTTCTAAAATTTTGATGTTGCTTTGCCCGGGAGTTGAACCCAGGGAATACGGTGTGATAGGCGGAGCACGCTACCATCACACCACGGTGGCCAGTAATGATATGGTGCAACAAAATACAAAGATAAAAGAAAATTTCAAAATGGGCGTAACTCCGCCCTTTTTCATTTAATTCGTCTAGAATACTTTTAATGCCATAAGTCGAACAAAAATTTACCAATCATTTTGAAATTTGGTAGGGACATAGATTCTATGACGGTAACTGTTTTCTGTGAAAACGGGCGAAATCGGTTGAAGCCACGCCCAGTTTTTATACACAGTCGACCGTCTGTCCTTTCGCTCGGCCGTTAACACGATAACTTGAGCAAAAAACGATATATCTTAACTAAACTTAGTTCACGTACTTATCTGAAGTCACTTTATCTTGGTATAAAATATGGCCGAAATCCGACTATGATCACGCCCACTTTTCCGATATCGAAACTTACGAAAAATGAAAAAAATGCCATAATTCTGTACCAAATATGAACAAGTAAGGAAAATTAAATTAAATTACAGCTTGTAAAACTTTTAAATTACCTTCTTTTAAAAATGGGCGGTGCCACGCCCATTGTCCAACATTTTTCTAATTTTCTATTTTACGTCATAAGGTCAACGCACCTACCAAGTTTCATCGCTTTATCTGTCTTTGGTAATGAATTATCGCACTTTTCCTGTTTTTCGAAATTTTCGATATCGAAAAAGTGGGCGTGGTTGTAGTCCGATTTCGTTCATTTTAAATAGCGATCTGAGATGAGCGCCCAGGAATCTATATACCAAATTTCATCAAGATACCTCAAAATTTACTCAAGTTATCGTGTTTACAGACAAACGGACGGACATGGCTAAATGAATTTCTTTTTTCACCCAGATCATTTTGATATATAGAAGTCTATATCTATCTCGATTAGTTTATGCCGTTACGGATTACCGTTATGCGAACAAAGTTAATATACTCTGTGAGCTCTGCTCAGCTGGGTATAAACAATTTGTTAGTTAAACGGTTTTATTGAAAATAATACTTACATTAAGTAATGATAATACTAAGAGCTAGAAAATAATTAGGTAGGTCCTAGGTACTAGTCATCACACTCCTCTTCTAGGGCGTTGATCAGACAATAAATAAAAGCGTGGGTCGCGTCAAATTTCTATTGATAGTCAACCCCTCATATCTTTACAAATGATATTTTCATATATGTATGTATAAGTAAGACCAACTGAACCTACGTTTTTAGTTTTTATTTAATTGCCTATTATTTCTCATTCTATTTAGTTCATTTAGTGCCTCTTTTCTGACAATTTGTTACAATCTAACTCCTCAATACATAATCCTTTCAAAGACTTCACTGGACTAAGCGCCACGTATGTTTGTCCTCCCTCGAACTCCAAAGTATTTTGACGACATTTCTACCCGTCCTCCGAAACCAAATTTGACAGGGGATGACGGAAAATCGTTCCAATATACTAAATAAAACCGTTTAAAAATACTCTTTCGTTAAAAATTTTAAACATTTCGTTAAAATTCTTTAACAAAAGTTCTATTTTTTGTTATGTTTGTATGTATATGCTAATATTTGTGCACTAAGGAGATTTAATCGATCTATCTCTATAGATATAAAGAAGCCTATATGTTTGTATACAGCTTATGGGCTCCAAACCACTCCACCCATTTTATTCAAATTTTCAGGGTCGCTTCATGGCAAACCGAAGAGCGTTTCTGGGAAAGTGGACCAGCGACCGGTCTATTCGCACAAATTCTATTCAAGGTTCGATTTGCCTCAAATTCGGTATATACATATGTAGTCCTTTGCCTAGATTAGTATTAACGAGACTTTTTTTCCAGGAAGTGGACCTGGGACTAATGTACTCGCACAAATTCTATCAGATTAGATTTGACTGAAATTTTGTACATATAAATGTAGGTATATTATTTACGATTGGTATTTACGACACTTTTTTCCGGGAAATGGACCAAGAGAGGAACTTGGCTCGGGAATGGGGGTTTGACGTGGACTTGGACTTTTGGGCTGGGACTGTAACTTTAACTGGGACTGGGAATAAGGGATGGAGAAGAATAAGAACTATAGAGAAGAGGGACGGAGTAAGAGACTTAGAAAGAGATAGTGTTAGTGGAAAAGACGGAGAAGGAGACACATAGAAAGAGAAAGGCAGTGGGAGAAGTGAAGAGAAGGACAATAAATAGATAGTAAGAGGTAAACACTTTTTAAAACTTTTGCAGATAGGGCAGAATAACGTCTACAGGGTCTGCTAGTGTATAAATATGTATCTCAATATAGCTTCCTAATAATTAAATAAATAAGAATAGGAAAATTAAAATGCAAACTTCAGTGAGATTGACTTCGAAATATGTACTCGATATATTTTAAAGATCATCACTACGCATATAAGTATGTACATAAATACTTAGATGATGGCATAAAATTATTTACCAACACATTTTGATGGCTTTTAAAATGACATATTCAATTTTGAGTTTTCGCACTGATTGCTGTCATCTGCAAATTTTATGATTGACCACTGAGCTAATGACAATTATTTATTTGGACGTTATGACCTTTGAGTGGGACAATTTAAGCTTAAGTGTGAAAGTAGTTGCACATTGTAAAATTCGATAAATGTCAAACTGAAGTAGATAAAATATTTATTTTATTGCAGTAATAGCAATAAACATTTGCCATAATTATGTTTAAACTAAATATATGTATATTTGTTGGTATACTGTGGCATAATGATCGATAGACGCACAGGCAGATAACCAAATAGGAACTTCATTTAATTTATATTCCAGTCAAAATTAATTTCTCACTGACAGCCACAAACCAACCAAACGCAATTTTAGTTAAGGGCAAAAAGTATTGTAAACACCTACATACTTACAAACGTAAGTACAGTGTTTGTGATGGAATGCTGCACGCTCCCTTGTCACATACCGTTAGATACCATGGGATCCCATCATACAGCCCCAATGTCGCATCAGTTGGCTTAGCAGCTGACTTGTCGAGGGCAGCCCCGAACACAAATACTTGTGCAAAACAAAAGTTGTCACGTGACAAAATGTCATCATTCATATAGATAGTAAGACGAACCTGCACTCCCTAAATATTATAGATGTACATTAGAGCGTATTACTAAATAAAAGTAGAAAATGTGCCGTCCGGCTCCGAATATTTCTTACTGGGAAATGTTTTGTACATCCTGTAAAAATGCGGAAACTCCTCTATTTGATCTTCGATTTCAATTAACGGTATATTGCTGCAAAGGTATTCACCAAGAGCACATTTCGTCCGGAGGTTTCACTAAGCAATTTGGTCAAATTCAACTTTAATCAACATCTTTCTAAAACCAGTACCCTTTATTCGATTATCCTTTCAAACAAAACAAGTAAGGGCGGGACTGTCTTCGGGTGTGCCGAAGTCCTTATACCTCTAATGAATGCAGGTTAAAAATCACCTGATCAATCTCTATCCCAATCTTTTATATTTAATCTTTAATTTTTCTTCTAATTCTTGTCCATCCCTTATTCCCCTTATCTTCCTATTACTCCCGAACCCATTCCCACACCACGATCAAATACTTTTTTGCGTGCCATAAAAGCTTTTTTTATGGCAGTTAGCAGGTTTACACTTTTATCATTGATTAATGTTTAATCGCCTAAGCGGTTTTGGCCGTTTGTCACAAGTCACGCCAGCTATCCGTGTTTCGCGCCAATTGGGGAGGCCTCCCCTTCCTCTGCTTCAAAACTGCGATGTCGACTGAAATACTTTCTTGGCCGGAGCGTTTTTGTCCATTCGTCATATCTGCGTAAAGCTTATAAAGCTCGTCAGAAAACCTCCTTCGAGACACCCGTTGGCATCATGGAAAGGACCATAAATCTTCCAGAGAACTTTTCTCTCAAAAACTCCAAGAGTCATCTGATCTTCTCTCGACACTGTGCACGATTCCGAGCCATGCATCAGGTCAAGTATTATGAGCGAGTTTTAGAGCGTGATTTTTATTCGTCGGGTGAGGACTTTACTTTTCACTTGCCAACTCAGTCCAAATCAGCACTTGTTGGCAAGAGTTATTTTCCGTTTAATTTCTAGGTTAGGTTAGGTTGAACTGGCCGCTCAATAAAGATCTCACATAGATTGAATGTGTCCATAGTGGTACCGGAATGTGTTTAACGACCAAACGGAAGAACCCCAATCAGGTGCCAGGACATATGTTATAGAATAACTCCGTCCTCTTGGCAAATACTAGAATCCTCCCAGGACTTAAGCCACTTGCTGCCTCTAGATATGACAGCTGCAAGCGCAGGGCACAAGCACATAACGTGCTCAATCGTTTCCTCCTCCAGCCCGCACTTCCTACATCTGCTATCACTGGCCAAGCCTAATTTAAGGGCATGTGACACCAGAAGGCAGTGTCCAGTCAGAATACCCATCATGAGTCTACAGTCATCCCTTTTTAATGATAGAAGCAACTTTGTTAGTCTAAGGTTGTAAGACCTACACATAATCTTCGACACTTTACAGCCCCGCGCTTGAACCCACGCTTTTCCTTCTTGGTCCATCCTGTGCATCTCTTGCCTTCGCTTAATCTCGCCCAGTCTAATAGGGACGTCTACGGAGCAAGCTTCAAGGGATGCGCCCTTTATAGCTAGTTCATCCGCTTTTTCATTCCTATCTATTTCCATATGCCCTGGCACCCAATATAGATGTATGCTTCTCCCTGTCCCGATTCTCTCCAGGGACTGCTTACACTCTAACACGCATTTAGATGCTGTGCCATGCGAGATTATTGCCTTAATTGCTGCTTGACTGTCAATATAAAAGTTAACACGATTGCAGCTTAAGCTATTCTCTTCCAGGGCTTCGACCCCTTTGGTTACGACTACTATTTCCGCTTGGAAAACGCTACAGTAATCCGGATCTGTTTATTTCCGGATCAGCACGGTATACCGCAGACCCTACTCCTTCCACTACTTTGCAACCATCTATGTACACATGTATCGCCTCGTCCGCCATTTGAGCACCCTTGCGCCAACCGTCCACCTCTATTGTGGCCTTAAGATCACCCTCGAAGCGCAGATAGGGAATCAGGTAGTCTGTTCGTCTTATGATTGATGTCGCTATACTACTATTGCCGTATGGTCGGGGCTCAAGCTGCCCCGAGGCACCGAGCCTGGTTGCAGTTGTTAATGCTATGTTCTTCGCTACCAGGTCTACAGGTGGAATGTGCAAAATGGCATACAGTGCAGCCGTCGGGGTTGTTTTCAAGGCTCCCGTAATGCTAAGCATTGATAGTCTGCATACCCCCTCTAATTTTTTTAGGAAGGTAGTTTTTTGTGTGGCTTTCCACAAAACAAGAACTCCATAGTATAGAATAGGGCTTACAATCGCTGTAAAAACCCAATGAGAAAGAGAGGGCGATAAGCCCCACGTACACACCAGCATTCTGTTACATGCAGAAAGTGCCGTTGAAGCCTTCTTCACCCTCTCCTCCACGTTGAGCTTCCATGACAACTTACTGTCTAGGATGATTCCCAGATATTTTGTGCAAGGTTTCTCCTATAGGGTCACCCCTCCTAACTTAGGCCTGATCCAATTTGGGACCTTGTACCTCTTTGTAAACAAGACCATATCTGTCTTCTCCGCGTTGAATTTCAACCCTACATTTGATGCCCAGGTATGAATATCCCGAAGCGCCCGATCCATCAAAGAGCTAATCGTTGCAAGGCACTTTCCACTTATGATAATTGCAACGTCAAAAGCCTTAAGTTTTACGGGTCCCTCATCAAATCGCCTGAGCAGTTGGTTGATAACCAGCTTCCACATCAGAGGTGATAGCACCCTTCCCTGCGTCGTGTCCCTGTCCACTGATTTTGTGGCCTCGTCAAGCCTCGTACCGTTTACACCCAGTTTTGCAGTGCGAGTTTAAACTCCAGTTAAAGTCCCCTATGCACTTAAAAATCTTTATCTACAAATTTTTGTTTATTTCATTCATTCTATTACAATTTTACTTCCTCCAATCGCCCACGAATTGCGAACTTCTAACTTTTTCGGATCGTCCATTGATCGGGAACTTTTACTTTCTCGGGTCATCCGGGAATCGGGAATTTTCAATTTATTCGGATCGTCCGCGAATCGAGACTTTTATCGGATCGTCGGGGTATACTATATACTGAAGTTACCCCCTATGCACGGAATAACTCTACCACCTGCAGATTTGTGCATATTTCATTCAAATCGGGCACACGGATGTCCAAAAAAGGAGTTGAGCGTAGCGCGCCATGGTGTATTTATACTATTTAATCGGACATTAAAATATAACCGCTCACTAAATTTGATATCAAGATATCACTGATTTGATGATCAAGATATTTCACAGCGTACCGATATTTTTTAAGCTGGATATAAAATCGGTGTTCAAATCCGAGAGGCACACTTTCAACTTTTTTCCTCTATACTTTATGATACGCCCTTATGTACATATATGGATATTTGTTTACGCATCTAGGTAAACATATTGTTGCGAGTTTCAAGCTGAGTAAGCTGTTTCTACTCTTGTGCTGACGGTTATGAGAATCCCATTTACAGCTGATTTTAGAAGGATTCAGTACTACAGTAATTACTATTACATATGCGCATGGGTATGAGCCATTCCGCAGTAAACAATATTAATATTGCTATAAATTTATAATTAACTTCTCGGTGATCTAGATTAGTCCAGTCGTATTAGGATTTAACCTCGGAATTTGAGACAAGAAAGTGGAAGCTTGGCATGGTGTTAATTGTATCTATTATAAAGACATTTTGACATATTGCAAATTCCAAAAAGCTCTCGTACTTTCCTCCACCATATCACTGAGATGAAATATCATTGCAATTTTGTCATACACCGTAAATATGTTAGGGGGACTCGCTTTGTCTTCCAAGGTGCACGGATTGCTTATATCCCACGATGAAATATACAAGATTACGAGAGCACCCCATTGCGAAATTATAACATTCATCATTGGAAATAAAATTCTAACAAAATATTACAAAAAAATATGAACAACAATTGTTCAATCCCTTTGAAAGCGAAATAAAAGGATTGAGAGGTATACCGTTGAAGTAGAATTGATTTTTATTTCCAACAATTCGTTGCAAGAAAATATACAAACCATTTCCAAGGTAAAGCGAATCCCTTAAAGAATTTTTTGTTGACATTAGCTTAAAAAAAATTTGTATAGTGGGCCTGATCGTCAAACTATTTTTGAAAACCTACAATTCACCCAACGGTTTGTTGATCCTCCCAACCATGCAACAGAACTGAGTGGAGGTGGAGGTGGAGGTCAGGTTGTCAAAGCTCGCGGTGTGTCGTATGCTCAACAACCCGGCAGCACTCCACCCATTGGGTTGACTCCTCTGACCGCTTCTGAATGAGATTCTATTGGAGCTCAAAAAAATGAAGTGAAGATGGTCGCATATACAGACGACGTCGTAATTGCTGTATCAAGTCCATTTCCCTCGAATTTAAGTGAAATACTTGAAGAGCCGCTGTGAAGGCTGTGCGTCTGGGCAACCAAAAGCGGCCTTAACGTAAGCCCTAGTAAAGGAGCTGATACTGTTTATTAACAAGAACAAAATACCATAGTTTCGACTGTCCCCTTTAATTGGTACTGCCCTCTTTCTGTTTACGCGAGGCAACGTAGGGTCGAAAAAGCTTACATAGCCTTCCATTGGTGTAAAAGAATCTTCAGCAGAAACTGGGATTTAAAATCCAAACACGTGATCTGGCTATATACAGGGCTCATGGCTCTTAACTCCCCCATCACTTGGTCTAAGCCCGTCAGCAGCTACAAGAGGTCGCTTCAAATCACAGCTTACTTCGCAAACGTAACTCTTATATGGGTATCTGGTCACAGGAACATCGAGGGCGACGAGAAGGCAGACTAACTTGTAAGGGCAGGGACACTACTGAAGGCCGCGGAGGCTATCGAGATTCATCATCCTTTTACATCAATCAATAGAAACATACACAGTAGATTCAAAGATTTAGCAGTACCCAACTGGTACTTCTCGGACACCTGCAAGATTACGATACTAGCAGAATTGAGGACCTCCTAAATAGGTCAGGGAAATAAATATTTAGGATGAATTGCGCAATCACGGGACACTGGTTGTTGTTGTTGTTTTTGTAGCGATAAGGTTGCTCTCCGAAGGCTTTGGGGAGTGTTATCGATGTGATGGCCCTTTGCCGGATACAGATCCGGTACGCTCCGGTACCACACCACCATTAAGGTGCTAGTCCGATCATCTCGGGAACGATTTATGTGGCCACATTAAACCTTCAGGCCATCCCCCCTCCCCACCTTCAAGTTCCATGAGGAGCTTAGGGTCGCCAGAGCCTCGTCTTTTAGTGAAACAGGATTCGCCGCGGATAGGTGAGGTTGACAATTGGGTTTGGAGAAGCTATATATTGCGCTGGCAACCTGAAGGGTTGCGCTACACAGCCCCTTGAATCTGGTATTTTAGACGCCTCTTACGGCAGGCATACCTACCGCGAGTATATTCTGACCCCCTAACCCGCTGGGGTACGGGACACTGGTCGCTTCGCCTGCATGCTGAGAGAGTGAGGGTCCTTTTTAACAGCATTTGCAGGAGCTGCGGCGATTAGTGCGGCAAATAAACATTCTCGCCCAACCTGTGTGAATGCCCAGCTCTAGCACGCACTAGGTTTCTATTTATGGACAGTTATATCTTGTCGGAACTTAAGAAAATAGTTAAATGCTCTGTAAAATATATCAGCAGCTTTATTATCTGTACCAAATGGTTCGAACGGAGTATCGACTAGCCATACTAAAACAGCAGCAATTGGTTCCAGCACCGTTCGCTACTTGGGCTTGGATTTTTGGTATCCAGACGTCATAGGAACCAACCACAACCTCCGGGCAAACTTTGACATGATACCTTTAGTGATTTCTGAGTAACGACTTGCAAAACTTTTAAATATCCTTATTTTAAATGTGGGCGGCACCGCGCCTGTTTCCCAAAACTTTGCAAAATTTCTCAAGCTACCGTGTTAACGGGCGGACGGACATGGCTAAATCAAAATCTTTTTCGATGCTGATAATTCTTAAATAAGGAAGTATATATCTATCTCCATCTCTTTTAAAATTACACACAACCGTTATAAACTGCTCGCCATTTCAAATTGGGCAGCTGCCTATGCATTACATTTAAACTGTAAGAAGTCATATCTGTTGCCGTTTGTTACCAAGAAAGTTAAGACATCCTCTTTTCTACCGCGAATACATATCGATGGCGAGTCGTTGAACGTAGTGAATAAAGTTGCGAGCTTGGGGGTTTGTGTGTATGCCACCTTGAGAAATCTACGGAGATCTGGATTTTATACTCAAATTGACACTCGACGTCTGCGTGTTAATTCGCTGTTGATGTCTTCGTAGAGCTCGTACGTTAAATCTACTTCGGTACTCGCCATTGCCAACGCGTAGAGGTCCATAAATGATGCTGTCATGGTCCATGCTTCTGCACCATATAGCAGGACGGGAACTATAAGTGACTTGTAGAGTACGATTTTCGTTTGCCGAGAGGGGACTTTACTTTCCAATTGCCTACCTAGTCCAAAGTAGCATTTATTGGCAAGAGTGATTCTTCGCTGGATTTCAGAGCTGGTTCCCAAATAAACGAAGACTTTTACTCTTTCAAAATTATGGCTGCCAACAGTAGCGTGGTTGCCTAGGCGCATATGCGCTGATTCTTTGCTCGGTGACAGCAGGTACTTCGTTTTGTCTTCACCCACCATCAAACCCATTCTTACCGCTTCTTTTTACAGTTTGGAGTAAGCAGAACTAACGGCGCGGGTGTTTAGGCCGATGATATCAATGTCATCAGCATATGTCAGTAATTGCACGCTTTTATAGAATATTGTCCCAGAGCAATTAAATTCTGCAGCTAGTTTTATGTTCTGCAGCATCAAATTAAAGAAATCGCACGATAGGGGGTCACCCTGTCTGAAACCTTGTTTAGTTTCGAACGGCTCGGAGAGGTCCTTCCCAATTCTGACTGAGATGATGGTGTTGCTCAACGTGATTTTGTACAGCCGTATAAGTTTTGCGGGGAAACCAAATTCAGACATAGCGGCATATAGGTAGCTCCTTTTCGTGCTGTCGAAGGCGACTTTCTTGGCGGATTTTTTTCTCCAGGATTTGGCGCATTGTCAAAACCTGGTCGATGGTAGATTTACCAGGTCTGAAGCCGCACTGATAAGGTCCCATCAGCCGATTCACGGTGGACTTCAATGTTTCGCCCAATACACTTGACAGGACCTTATATGCGATAATAAGAAGGCTCATTCCGCAATTTGGCAGAGAATGCCCCACAGCATTTATAGAAATATACCATACGCTTGTTGATTTGATATGAATTTTAATGTTAACCTTTACTAGATTATTGTAAAACAGTTACAACAACACCAAACATGCCGCAAGACATGCATGCAGCAGACAGACATTCAAATCAACATCAAGGATAGCTGCACACTTATTGGCGGGTCGTGGGGGTATTTATGAAATAAATGCTTTTTGTTCACACTTAATTGTTTGGTGGTTATGAGGTTACCCATGGCATGAAATGTTTTCATTGGAAAACTTTCTGGAACTTTTTGATGACACATGTTCACAATAATCTGCAACTCACAAGTCTATATGTGCGTGGAGCGATTTAACCATCTTGACTCGAAATCAGCCAAAATTGACTTTTAAATATCAATCAAACCCGCTAGATCAAGCTTTAAGATGGTAATCGGCGTGGTTCAAGTGAGGGTGGGCAGGGTTTTTTTGTCCTAAAGTTCAATAATTCAGTCTGCAAGACGGTATATCTTTTAACAGCTTCCAACTTTAAAATATCCATCAAGCTACTTTGCTGTCGGATCTAAAACCTAACCACTATGATCCTTAATATAAAATTTGGCGCTCATCTCTATAGAAAATAATAATTATACTCAGTTGAGCAGAGCTCACAGAGTATATTAAGTTTGATTGGATAACGGTTGGTTGTACATATATAAAGGAATCGAGATAGATATAGACTTCCATATATCAAAATAATCAGGATCGAAAAAAAATTTGATTGAGCCATGTCCGTCCGTCCGTCCGTCCGTTAACACGATAACTTGAGTAAATTTTGAGGTATCTTGATGAAATTTGGTATGTAGGTTCCTGAGCACTCATCTCAGATCGCTATTTAAAATGAACGATATCGAACTATAACCACGCCCACTTTTTCGATATCGAAAATTTCGAAAAACCGAAAAAGTGCGATAATTCATTACAAAATACAGATAAAGCGACGAAACTTGGTAGATGGGTTGAACTTATGACGCAGAATAGAAAATTAGTAAAATTTTGGGCAATGGGCGTGGCACCGCCCACTTTTAAAAGAAGGTAGTTTAAAAGTTTTGCAAGTTGTAATTTGGCAGTCGTTGAAGATATCATGATGAAATTTGGCAGGAACGTTACTCCTATTACTATATGTACGCTTAATAAAAATTAGCAAAATCGGAGAAGGACCGCGCCCACTTTTAAAAAAAAAAATTTTTTTAAGTAAAATTTTAACAAAAAATTTAATATCTTTACAGTATATAAGTAAATTATGTCAACATTCAACTCAGGGATGCACCTTAACGTTAAGCTAATCGTTTATCAAAAAATTTCCACCGTTTCCGTTGAAACACTTCGAAATATTATCGATAAAGAAATTATCAAGATAAATTGTATCTCGTTTTTAACCGAAACGAAAAGCTTTCGTTAACGTTAAAAACGTTAACGAAAACGTGATACTTTATGTTTGAATTGTGCTGGCAATGCTATAGCCATGGTGAAGCCGTAAGGTGGCAACAACGAGCGCACATACACACACAAACTCTATGTAATTTGTTTGTGTAATTCGTTGGTGGTAATGTCAAAAATACGCTGAGAAATGTTCGTACTGTCAAAATTCATGAGAAAAGTTGCAATCAGCTTGGATAATGCTTTCACCTTTAATGACTCCGCCATCAATCAGCTTTGCCAGCATAGTTTGAAATTAATAATCAACATAAACGATTTGATTTCGTTTTGATATGGCAGAAAACGAAACGAAATCATTTCGTTAATTTGACGATCTTAACGTTAATAAACGAAACGAAATGACTTCGTTTCGTTTATTAACGTTGATTATCGTAACGAAATGATATCGTTTCGTTGGTTAAGCATGCCTGATTCAACTCCAGTAATGATATGGTGCAACAAAATACAAAAATAAAAGAAAATTTCCAAATGGGTGTGGCTCCGCCCTTTTTCATTTAATTTGTCTAGGATACTTTTAACGCCATAAGTCGAACAAAAATTAACCAATCCTTTTGAAATTTGGTGGGGGCATAGATTTTATGACGTTAACTGTTTTCTGTGAAAATGGGCGAATTCGGTTGATGCCACGCCCAGTTTTTATACACAGTCGTTCGTCTGTCCTTCCGCATGGCCGTTAACACGATAACTTGAGCAAAAATCGACATATCTTTAATGAACTTAGTTCACGTGCTTACTTGAACTCACTTTATCTTGGTATGAAAAATGAACGAAATCCGACTATGACTACGCCCACTTTTTCGATATCGAAAATTACGAAAAATGAAAAAAATGCCATAATTCTATACCAAATACGAAAAAAAAGATGAAACATGGTAAGGTAATTGGATTGTTTTATTGACGCGAAATATAACTTTAGAAAAAACTTTATAAAATGGTTGTAACACCTACCATATTAAGTAGAAGAAAATGAAAAAGTTCTGCAGGGCGAAATAAAAAACCCTTAAAATCTTGGCAGATATTACATATATAAATAAATTAGCAGTATCCAACAGATGATGTTCTGGGTCACCCTGGTCCACATTTTGGTCGATATCTGGAAAACGCCTTCACATATACAACTACCACCACTCCATTTTAAAACTCTCATTAATACCTTTAATTTTATACCCATATCGTGCAAACTCATTCTAGAGTCACCCCTGGTCCACCTTTATGGCGATATCTCGAAAAGGCGTCCACCTATAGAACTAAGCCCCACGCCCTTTTAAAATACTCATTAACACCTTTCATTTGATACCCATATCGTACAAACATATTCTAAAGTCACCCCTGGTCCACCTTTATGCCGATATCTCGAAAAGGCGAACACCTATATAACTAAGGCCCACTCCCTTTTAAAATACTCATTAACTCCTTTCGTTTGATACCCATATTGCACAAACGAATTCTAGAGTCACCCCTGGCCCACCTTTATGACGATATCTCGAAACGGCGTCCACCTATGGAATTAAGGATTACTCCCTTTTAAAATACTCATTAACACCTTTCTTTTGATACCCATATTGTACAAACAAATTCTAGGGTCACCCCTGGTCCACCTTTATGGCGATATCTCGAAACGGCGTCCACCTATGGAACTAATGATTACTCCCTTTTAGAATACTCATTAACACCTTTCATTTGATACCCATATCGTACAAACGCATTCTAGAGTCACCCCTGTTCCACCTTTATGGCGATATCTCGAAAAGGCGACCACCTATACAACAACCACCACTCCCTTTTAAAACCCTCATTAATACCTTTAATTTGATACCCATATCGTACAAACATATTCTAGAGTCACCCCTGGTCCACCTTTATGGCGATATTTCGAAACGGCATCCACCTATAGAACTAAGGCCCACTCCCTTTTAAAATACTCATTAACACTATTCGTTTGATGCCCATATTGTACAAACAAATTCTAGGGTCACCCCTGGTCCACCTTTGTGGCAATATCTCGAAACGGCGTCCACCTATGGAACTAAGGATTACTCCCTTTTAAAATACTCATTAACACCTTTCATTTGATACCCATATCGTACAAACGCATTCTAGAGTCAACTCTGATCCACCTTTATGGCTATATCCTTAAATGGCGTCCACTTATAGAACTATGGCCCACTCACTCATAAAATACTCTTTAATGCCTTTCATTTGATACACATGTCATATAAACACATTCCAGGGTTTCCCTCGGTTCATTTTCCTACATGGTTATTTTCCCTTGTGTTGTCACCATAGCTCTCAACTGAGTATGTAATGTTCGGTTACACCCGAACTTAACTTTCCTTACTTGTTTTCTATATAATTTTGAATAATTTATTGAAACTTTATTTTTTTTTTTTAAGATATTTTTGATGACAAAAATACTTTCGTTTTTTGATAATAATCAATAAACAATCTAATAATAAAAATTTAAAATATAAAAAAGTATATTTATTACAAGTATATAAATAACCCTACAATCTCAGCTTAGCTGTCGAAATGGCAGGCCTAACATCTAGTCAACTTTAACTGGAGTTTAAACCGGGCCTAACCATAGATTTTTACATAGTTTGATACTTAATGCGAAAAAAATCACATTCGTTTTTACATATTTCAGTACATGCGTGTACTTACAAATAAGCAGATATGTAGGTACATATGTATATAGAGATTATCAATATGTTGAACTATTTGAATATTTTGAAACCCAAATAGGACGATTTGATGCTTTGCTCTTTCCCACTATTCGTTCGGTTGGTGGTTCTCTTCAGTTACACGTTCTCTGGAAAGAGTACTTTTGTACACTTTCGTATGGTTTTTCATTAAAAAAAATAGTACTTTTCGTAATAAAAAGTATTTAACCTCTTTAAAAAAGTGCGAATGACATCCCTAACTCTGACCATGATACTGTCCCATGCAAGATATGCATAATCGTCTATGCAGCAAAGAAAGAAGTAACACATGAAAACGTCTCCTGTCGAGAAGATGCATACAGAACAGACTTTTAAAAATGTTTCCCACACTCTCTCTTCTGCTATTTGAGAGTATTCTTCACATTCAGGCTTCAGGCATAAAAGGAGCCATCTGTATTATGCTTCAATTGAATTTTACTTGACAACATCTGCGATTCGAAACCAGACGAGGCTATTGCGTGACTTCTTTAACCTGATACTGGAGAGGATAATTCTAGCAGCAGATCTATGATGTACAACCTAGTTCAAGGTTGTGATGGTGCATTGATAAATCCCATGTAGCATAGCCCAAAGATTTTTACTTAGGGTAATGTCACTACTTATGAGATGTCATAATCTCAATTGGGATAATTTTACTCTTGAGCCTAAAAAGAAGATTAAGATACACATATCGAAAGAAGTCACGTGATGTTGTGTAGTTTGCTTTTCTTGACGAAGACATGGTTCGAGACCCACTAGTATTCATTTATTTCGAGCAGTTTAAGAAAGTTTTCTGTGCAACAAACATTTTGCGAAACCCGTCGTGTTTATTTCTCCCATTAGGAATTTTTTTACCACCAGGAGTAAGGTTTCTTGTAGAAAAATTGCCATAAATTATTTTTCGGTTAAAAATTAGGGGTTTAAAGTAAAGCTTTTATCAATTTTATAGGTTGCAACAAGCCAAGTAGCTTTGTATAATGTTTAAATTTTGAAACCTGGTACTGCCGTTGCCTCCTACCTAGGACACAATATCCCTCTGCCACTTTATCGGGGTCCCCTGCCATTTACTGAGCCATGAATGAGTTGATAAAATGCATTCGCAGATGATAGCGCTAGAAAAAATGGCGGCCGGAAATGTACTCCTTGACTTCAGCTTGTTGACAATAAGAAGCGTAAACAATGCCTATTAAGCCTAATTTAAATATAATAAAAAATAAAAGGTCTAACTTGCATTTTCAAAACACCTTCCAATGGCACTTAAAATTTCGCCTTTATTCCGGTATTTCCTCTTATATTATCGATGGTTTCACCTCTCAATGACCCTCAAAATATTGCTTATATTCCGGCATTTCCACTTATGTCATCGAAATGAGAAAAACGTGATGTTACTGAGGAACAACGCTTCCATTTGCACAAAGAACCCACTAGCCAACATTGCTTTCAAAGGAAGTTCAAATTTTTACGCGACAGTATACAAAGCTTCCGAGCGCGGAAATTTTTCATGAAATAACAGTAACAGTTTTGACTTATTGCAGCCAATGTGGATACATTGGATTTGCTTCAAAGCTTCTTATAGTGGTCCTGACTTTGTGCACTTCTTCCCCTTTGCATTAGGATTCTACTTCTATAATATCAAAGGTGCATTTTTAAGTTATTTCTCCCCTCCGTGCTTGTAGTTCATTTATTACACTAAGTCCAAGCTAAAATGTAGACGATGCTTTCACACCACCAAACTACTAAATATCATTACAGAACGCTTATGGATTTATGGATAACTAAGCACGTTCATTATTGTAAGTTGATGATCAATGAATAAAATGAAATCGAAGCGGAAGGGTGTACCCCACCATACAAGCCTAAGTAGACTTCCACATATGAATATTGACGCGAAATACATTAATAAATGTGTACGCAACTTAATGCCATAATGTAATCGTGGTTATGTTAATCTCAGTTATGTCGAGTGCGGCAAACGCCTCACATTAATTTGGAAAAGCAATGAAATTACTATCAGCCTCCCCAAAATATACTTGGTTGATAAGTTGATGAAAGTAGTACGCACATCCCAGTACAAATATTAATTTGGGGGTCGTAATGAGTATGAGGTTTGTATGAGTTCGGTGAATGTACATTTCTCGTTGCAGATAGTTTGGGGTTGATTTTGCAGCAATATGAGAGACCGAACTGAAAATGTGACAGCTGCAAAGCCGAAGGACATTTCCGCCTTCCAGCCAACAAACGCCCCTTTAGCAGGAACCCATTCCGCTGCGTCTGGCAGGGAAAGAAAATATGTACATACCTACTACCGTCCGCCTGCAACGTGCGCCAATAATCATTAAAGTCGAATCACACGTGCAACGGAGCGGTGTTAGCTCAACCCAAGAGGTAGCGGAAACGTATGAATAACGGAAGAATATAAATTTTTTTTTTTTTGTTTTTGCGACTTTTCAATTGACTCATGAATGCGAATAAAAAAGAACAAAGAAAAATGAACGTGCGAAAGGTAAACTCAGTTAGACCTTGAAAATGTAAAAACTTCTTTTTGTATTGTTTTCCATTCTTTTTATTTTAAGGATGTGTAGTCCTGCTGGTATGCTGAAGTGCCTCTCAAATAACTCTCCTCTTTCAAACGCAATTTTCAATTTTTTTCCATTCCTGCTCCTTTAAATTTTTTCTTATTCTTTTTTTATTACTCAATTTTCTATTTGTCTTTTGCCTTCATGATTTGGCCTTGAGGCGAGGCGATGATGTGGTTGTGATGGCATTTAAGAACAACATAATCTTTTAAGTGGAGTACAATGTGAACGATACATGTTTTTGCATATGAATTATGAATTTTTTTGTTTTGTAATTGCGTCGATTCATTACAGGACCTCCATGGCAGTGCTCATATTTTAGTATGGACATGCAATAACAATCGAGTAAACATACTAAGGATGCCTATTTACGTGATTCTTTGGCTTCGAAATATAAAAAAAAATCAATCCTGCGGTCGGTTTGGTCTAATGTCCCATAACTGCCTCGTCGCAGCAACTTTGTGTGCGTGGACTAAGTAAAAAACATATGTACTCCTTTTGGAACCCTTGTTGTTGTTGTATTAACGATAAAGACACTCCCCGAAAGCTTTGGGGAGTGTTATCGATGTTGATGGTCCTTCGCCGGATATAGATCCGGTATGTTCCGGTAGCAAAGCACCATTAAGGTGCTAGCCCGACCATCTCGGGAACGATTAATATGACCACATTACCACCTTCTAGGCAATCCCATCCTCCCCACCCCCTAGTTCCATGTGGCCCATGGGGTCGCCAGAGCCTCGCCTTCTAAATATGTGTATGATACACTCTTATTTGTAACAGGATTTCCCTCGCGTAGCGAAGTTGACAGTTGGGTTACGGAGTTTTGAAGCTATAAAGCTTTGTATTGCGCTTACCATTGCGTTTACATTGCTTAAGGGTAATGTCATTTTTTCTGTTTTATCGATAAAAAGGACCAAGTCTAAAAAAAGGACCAAATTTTGATTTGTTTTATTGATGTACAAACAATTCGTCAATCACAAGCCTGTCGCATTTGTTGTAAAATATAAAGTTTTAAGAAGCAACTTTTCTAAGCTTCTAAGCTATTGCATAGATTTTATCGCGGGCTTGGCGACTAAATCAAAAAAAACCGTTACGGATATTTGTCAAAAAAGATCCGAAAAGGCTCGAAAAGATTCGAAAAGCTTCGTAAAGGTTCGGTGTTAGCAACAGGCCAAATAAATAAAATTGGATCTCTATCATAAACAGCGGTGGGCACCACTACATTTACACGGTTACCAAATTGAGAATGCGTTAGTAAACACGAACGCGTAGCGAGCACGAAAGCAAAATCAATTATTTATTTATTTTGATTTCAATGCTTGAACGTTGAACACGTGTCACACGCACTCTTTGGTACTCTGTTTTAAGCGCGTGTCCGACACTTCCTCACCGTAAGACCATCGAAATCAAACTAAAAGAGCTGTCGTTGATTTTCACGAAGTAGCCATTGTGCTATCGCTTATCGTATACATATATGCATAGCGGAATGATACAAGGTGGCAGCATGGTGACATACCTACAAACATAGATAAATATTCCATGTACTTTGTTTTTGTAAATTCGATGGACAAATGTCAAAATTGTACGGCACCGGAAGTTGATGTATCAAATCAAATAAAAAAGGGGTATAATCAGCTGTTCCATGCTGCCACCTTGTATCGTTGCGCCATGCATATATGGTCGCTTACAAGCCAACCTAATAAAATCTCACTGCGTTTTTTTTAGCGCACGCAAACAACCGGCTTTTTTTGCCCTAACCCGAATAAGCATGCGTTGCGACAATGTAAAGCATGTGTGCAAACATCAAATCTAAATGTCACGCAGAACAAAAATTGGAAATCGAGTTAGGTTTTCACGCAGCAAATTCAATTTGAGTTGCCCTCATACAAGTTGTATGTGCATGAGACATTTTTGATAGAAAATGACTTGCGTGCGTTTATATTAGGTTGGCTTGTTAGCAGGTGCTAAGCTCACGCCCACCCCGGATCATAAAGTTAAAGTTAAAGTGAATGTTAAAGTTAAAGCGAAAGTTAAAGTTAAAAATAAAGTTAAAGTTAAAGTGAAAGTTAAAGTTAAAGTTAAAGCTAAAGTTAAATTTAAGGTTTTTTTTTTTTTTTTGTTGTGTTTCGTGGAAGGAGGAAAGTGTAGGACTCCCTTCTTCCATGAAGGCCTACCCACTAAAACCTAACCTCCCACGGCCCGCGCAAATCCCCGTACCTGGGACCGCGTTTAGCATTACTTCGGGTACGGGTGCGCGCTACGTGAGCTCTATGGCTACTCTCACGCTAATGGGCTAGGCATCCGTCTTCTCGTTTACTGGTAAGTATATGCCCCACATATGTGCTGACCGTATCCCATTTGTCTCTTCGACAGGTCATGTTATTAATGACACTGCCCGGGGATAGGTCGCCAAGTACCTCTTCTACCCTCCTTCGCTGATGGGAGAAGTGCCTGCATTCGAAGAAGGTGTGGCGTACATCGTCTATTTCCCCACAGTACAGACAGCTCGGGCTATCAACTTTACCCATTCTGTGTAGGTATTTGCGGAAGTAACCATGTCCCGTTAGAAACTGGGTCAGGTAAAAGTCTACCTCTCCGTGCGGTCGCTTCAACCATGGATTCAGTTCAGGGATTAGTTCCCTAGTGCACTTTCCTACGATGCTGTTGCTCCACTGATCTTGCCAACATCGGATCGATTCTTCACGCGCCTGCATGGCAACAGCAGCTCTACTTGCTTGCGATCCGTTGTCATATATTGTTTTTCTTTCCTCAACGAGAAGATATATCGATATGGTTCCCGCAACGACCAGGACAGCTTCAGCTGATACCGTGCGGTAAGCCGAAGATATTCGCAGCGCCCCTCTGCGTTGGACCGAGGTGAGGGCGACTCGGTTCTTCCGGTATTTCATTGCGTCCGCCCAGATTTCTGCACCATATAAGAGTGTAGAATCCGAGGCTGATGCAAGCAACTTCCTTGTGCATGGCTTTGGGCCACCTGTGTTTGCCATTAATCTACTCAACTGCGCTATTATGCGCGCAGCTCTTTCGCAGGCCCCTCGTATGTGATCCGAGAAGTTGAGTTTGCTGTCTAACCTCACTCCCAGATATTTCGTTGAAGCGAGTGTTTCTATTGGCTGGTCCCCAACCACCATGTTCCTGGTAGTGGGAATACGTCTCTTTGTGAGGATGACGATCTCCGTTTTGGCTGTTGCTAACTGGAGACCGTGCTCAGCCATCCACCTATTTACATTACGCATGACCTGGTTTAATTTTAGCTGTGCCAGCTCGCAGCTTGGTGCTGTTATCACAGCTGCCACGTCGTCTGCAAATGCAACGAGGAAGGTGCTTTCTGGCATGTCTAATCGAAGAAGACTGTCGTAAGTTATATTCCAGAGATCGGGACCTAGTAAGGTTAGAGTTAAAGTTAAAGTTAAAGTTAAAATTAAAGTTAAAGTTGAAGTTAAATTTAAAGTTAAAGTTAAAGTTACAGTTAAAGTTAAAGTTAAAGTTAAAGTTTAAGTTAACGTTAAAGTTAAAGTTAAAGTTAAAGTTAAAGTGAATGTTAAAGTTAAAGCGAAAGTTAAAGTTAAATTTAAAAATAAAGTTAAAGTGAAAGTTAAAGTTAAAGTTAAAGTTAAATTTAAAGTTAAAGTTAAAGTTAAAGTTAAGGTTAAATTTAAGTTAAAGTTAAAGTCAAAGTTAAAGTTAAGGTTAAAGTTAAAGTTGAAGTTAAAGTTAAAGTTAAAGTTAAAGATAAAGTTAAAGTTAAAGTTAAAGTTAAAGTTAAAGTTTAAAGTTAAAGTTAAAGTTAAAGTAAAAGTTAAAGTTAAAGTTAAAGTTAAAGTTAAATTTAAAGCGAAAGTTAAAGTTAAAGTTGAAAATAAAGTTAAAGTTAAAGTTAAAATGAAAGTTAAAGTTAAAGTCAAAGTTAAAGTTAAGGTTAAAGTTAAATTTAAAGTTAAAGTTAAAGTTAGAGTTAGAGTTAAAGTTAAAGTCAAAGTTAAAGTTAAGGTTAAAGTTAAAGTTAAATTTATATTTAAAGTTAAAGTTAAAGTTGAAGTTAAATTTAAAGTTAAAGTTAAAGTTACAGTTAAAGTTAAAGTTAAAGTGAATGTTAAAGTTAAAGCGAAAGTTAAAGTTTAAGTTAAAAATTAAGTTAAAGTGAAAGTTAAAGTTAAAGTGAATGTTAAAGTTAAAGTTAAAGTTAAAAATAAAGTTAAAGTTAAAGTGAATGTTAAAGTTAAAGTGAAAGTTAAAGTTAAAAATAAAGTTAAAGTGAAAGTTAAATATTAACTTCTCATTTATTCAATAAAAGTAAAAAATTTGTTTTCCTATCGGTCACCACGCTTAAAAAGGTTAACTTGAATTAATATCAAAGACAAAACTTGAATTAATATCAAAGCAAAAAAAATAAAACATAAATATTATAATTGCATAAGTTGATAATATGCAATAGCTTTACCGCGGCAGTCCCCGAGTGCCACACGTCCTTTTTTTGTTAATGCTATTTTATAGATGTTTAGTTTTTCCTAAAGGGCTAAAAAGCCAATGTCAGGGCCCAGATTCAGTAAGTTTGAGTCTTGAAATGCAAATGAAGTAAATTGAAAATTATATGTGGGTTAATAAAAGTGTGGCAAATGTTTTTGGCAGTGTTTTATATTTTTACCTCAGTGAAGAAGTAAGAAGAGTACCAAAATCGGGGATACTGTCTAAAAACTTGAAAACAGGGACCAGCGGACCAAATGGGGTTGGAAGAGACCATTTTTGGTCCAAATAGACCAAAGTGGCAAAGGTGTTGACAACCCTCTAAAATATGCATGCCGAACTTGTTAGAATAAAGAAATACGTCAACGGGATGAGAACAACTGAATATTTATTTAATCATGTGATGCCACTATTTCTCACTTAAAGTAAAAAGGTAAAGATATTATATTTAAATCCAGGTCAGTGAATAACCTAATCGATATTGAAAGTCATGGGAACTTTATGTATCGCGGGCCATACCTTCATGAATGGAGCTGAACAGTAATCAGATCAAATTTCAAAAACTCATAATATACATAAGTATGTATGAATAATCAATTGTATGAGATACATATGTACATACATACATACATACTTATTGTACAGAGAACATATACGAGCGATATTTGCAATTAATCTCAAATGCATAATTAATTGGTAATCCTCAAAAAAAAAGTTCACGGTTTTAGCTATCTACATGATAGAGTTAAGCCTATTTGGCTCTTATCGGATAATCGGTTGTTTGAAATACATACATACATATTATGTATACGGCATTCGCACGTATTTAAACGTGCATAAAAGGAAACATAAGAAGTGGACTGAGCGGATATCAGAAACGATATAATATAGAGACATTGCATAGACGAAAAATCGTGTGAGGCAAGCTTCACAAAATTCTAGTAGGTCACATTCACCACTTACCACAGCAGAATTTGTTAAACTACCACTGTCTGTATTTGTTATTTAATAATTATTTGTACACTTTTTATTCAGCTAATGTGTTCAGGATTTTAAATTTTACTCACTAAAACTCCAATCAGTGTATTTCTGTGTTTAAATTATGTTAAAAACTGTGTTAAAGTTTTTGGTGTGGTGAAAGTGACCTACTAGAATTTTGTTACGCTCCGCTGCTTTCCACCGAAGTTCGCGCATGCAATATCTTTATATTCAAAAATTTTTGCGGATATTACAATGTTTGAACAGCACTAATATAATGCTTCATTCCATAAAAATTGTGTGTACCTCAAACATTTAAATACCTATTTATGACAAAACTAGCCTTTACCCGCGGCCCCGTCCGCAAGGAGAAAATAAAATATATGTGCTATTCACGTTAGCCTGCTTATCAAGTTGTCTGTTTAAAAATTGTTTCTGTCAATGTATTTTATTTTTTAATACAGTAAAAAAAAGAACTAAATGAGCTGATAGGCATGCTTACATGAATAGTACAATACACTTTTTTCGATTAAAAAAAAAATATATTTTGTTTTTAAGTTAAATTAATTGATATGACAGGGTTGAAAGAATTACTACTCATAGAACAAAGGAGTGAAACTACAATTAGCTAAAAACATAAAGAATTTTTAAATGAAAGTAGTGTTGCTTTTTCGGGTATTTAGTTGGTTAAAATATTACAAAAATGGTAATTATAGGTGTAACAGCTCGTTGCAGGATTCATATAAAAATAGAACGAAAAAGCTGTGTTAGATATTAAAGATAAAACATACCGAATTTTAATTACGAATAATTTGCATTAAATCCTCGGCCATGTGTGCTCAATTACCGGTTTCGAAGAGACCTAAAATGATCCCGGAAGGGTCCTTAAATGACACCAAAATAGTCACGAAATTATGCCGATGGGATCCCGGACAAATCCAGAAAACTATCCAGAAATGATGCCAGAAGGGCCCCAAAATAATCCCGAAGTAGTCACGAAAAGTCCCGAAATGGCCCTGACGGGATCCCGGACGGATCCCGAAAACCATCCAAGATTGATTCCTGAACGGTCCGCAAATGATTCCGAAATAGTCCGGAAAATATCCCGAAAAAACTCCGACGGGATCCCGGACGAAACCCGAAAATCACCCAGAAATTATCCCGGAGGGGTCCCAAAATGATTCCGAAATAGTCACGAAAAAGGCCCGAAATGACCCTGACGAGATCCCGAAAACCATCCAGAAATGACTCTGGAGGGATCCCAAAATGATCCCGGAAAAGTCCCCAAACCATCCAGAATTGATCTCTGAAGGTTCCGCAAATGATCCCGAAATAGTACGGAAAAATCCCGAAAAGATTCCGACGGGATCCCGGAAGATCTCGAAAGCACCCAGAAATTATGCCGGAGGGGTCCCAAAATGATTCCGAAATAGTCCCGAAAAAGTCCCGAAATGACCCTGACGGGATCCCGGACGGATCCCGAAAACAACCCAGAAATGATCTTTACATTTGACATTTTCCCGAAAAAGTAAAAAAATAAACACGACGGGATCCCGGACGGATCCCGAAAACTATACAGAAATGATCCCGGAAGTTTCACAAAATGATCCCGAAATTGTCCCGAAAAAGTCCCAAAAGAACCCCGACGGGATCCCGGAAGGATCCCGAAAACCATCCAGAAATGATCACGGAAGAGTCCCAAAGTGGTCCCAAAAAGTCCCGAAATGGTACCGACGGGATCCCGGACAGATTTAGAAAGCCACCCGTAATTGCTCTCTGAAGGGTTCGAAATTGACCGCGAAATAGGCCTGAAAAAGTCCCGAAATTACCCTGACGGGATCCCGAAAACCATCCAGAAATTATCCCGGAAGGATCCCCAAATGATCCCGGAACAGTCCCGAAAAAGATGCAGGATGGGACCCCAAATGATCCCGTAAAAGTTCCGAAATGGCCCCGACGGGATCCCGTGCGGATACCGAAAACCATACAGATATGATACCGGAAAGGTCCTCAAATGATCCCGTAGTAGTACCAAATTGACCCTGACAGGATCCCGGACGGATCCCGGAAACCATCCTGAAGTTATGCGGAAAGGGACCCCAAATGATCCCGTATAAGTTGAGAAAAAGTCCCGAAATGACACCGACGGATTCCGAACGGATCCCGAAAACCATCCAGAAATGATGCCGGAATGGACCCCAAATGATCCTGAAAAAGTAGTGAAATGGTCCCGACGGGATCCCGGACGGATCCCGAAAACGATCCAGAAAAGATGCCGGAAGGGACCCCAAATGATCCCGAAAAATTCCCGAAATTACCCCGACGTGATCCCGGACGGATCCCGGATCATCCAGAAATGATGCCGGTAGGTACCCGAAAATGATCCCGAAATAGGCCCGAAATGACCCCGTCGGGATCCCGGGCGGATCCCGAAAAGTATACAGAAATGATGCCGGAAGGTGAAATGATCCCCTTAAAGAAAGATGAAAGATGAAATGATCCCCTTATAGTCACGAAATTACCCTGACGGGATCCCCGACGGATCCCGGAAACTATCCAGAAATGATGCCGGAAAGGTTCCCAAGTTATCCCCAAATGGTCCCGAAATTACTCTGACGGTATCCCGGACGGATCCCGAAAACCATCCGGAAATGATGGCGAAAGGGTCCCCAAATGACCCCGCATTAGTCGGGAAAAAGTTCCGAAATAACCCCGCCGGGATCCCGGACGGATCCCGAAAACCATCTAGAAATGTTGGCGGAAGATACCCCAAATGATCCCGAAAAAGTCCTGACATGAACCAGACGGGATCGTGGACGAATCCCGAATACCATCCATCTAGGTACCCCAAATTATCCCGAAATAGTTCCGAAATGACCCCGCCGGGATCACGGGCGGATCCCGAAAAAGTCCTGAAATGACCCCGACGGGATCCCGGACGGATCCCGAAAACCAACCAGAAATGATGCCGGTAGGTACCCCAAATGGTCCCGAAATGACCCCGTCGGGATCCCGAACGGATCCCTAAAACTGTCCAGAAATGATGCCGGAAAGGTCCCCAAGTTATCCCCTAATAGTCCCGAAATGACGCCGACGGAATCCCGGACGGAACCCGAAAACCATCCAGAAATGATGCCAAAAGGGTCCCCAAATGATCCCGCATTAGTCGCGAAAAAGTCGGATCCCGAAAACCATCTAGAAATGATGCCGGAAGGTACCCCAAATGATATCGAAATAGTCCCGAAATGATATCGACGGGATCCCGGACGGATCCCGTAAACCATCCAGAAATGATGCCGGAAAAGACCCCAAACGATCCCGCAAGTCCCAAAATGACCCCGACATGATCCCGGACGGATCCCGAAAACCATTCAGAAATGATGCCGGAAGAGACCCAACTGGTCCCGAAAAAGTCTCAAAATGACCCCGACAGGATCCCGGACGGATCCCGAAAACCATCCAGAAATGATGCCGGAAGAGACCCCAAATGATCCCGCAAAAGTCCCAAAATGGCCCCGACAGGATCCCGGACGGATCCCGTTAACCATCCAGAAATGATGCCGGAAGAGACCCCAAATGATCTCGCAAAAGTCCCAAAATGACCCCGACAGGATCCCGGACGGATCCCGAAAACCATCCAGAAATGATGCCGGAAGAGACCCCAAATGATCCCGCAAAACTCCCGAGATGACCCCGGCAGGATCCCTGACGGATCCCGAAAACCATCCAGAAATAATGCCGGAAAGGTCCTCAAAAGATCACCCAATAGTCTCGAAATGACGCCGACGGGATCCCGGACGGATCCCGAAAACCATCTAGTAATGATGCCGGAAGATACCCCAAATTATCCCGAAATAGTCCCGAAATGACCCTGACGGGATCGCGGATGGATCCCGAAAACCATCCAGAAATGATGCCGAAAGGGTCCACAAATGATCCCGTATTGGTCGAGAAAAAGTCCCAAAATGACCCCGACGGGATCCCGGACGGATCTCGAAAACCATCCAGAAATGATGCCGGAGGATACCCCTAATGATCTCGATCTCCCCTAAATGGCCCCGACGGGATATCGGACGGATCCCTAACACCATCCAGGAATGATTATGGAAGGGACCCAAAATGACCCCGAAAAAGTCCCGTAGTGATCCCGAAAACCGTAAAGCATTTATCTCTCAAAGGTACGCAAATTATCCCGAAAATACCCCGACGGGATGCCGGACGGATCCCGAAACCCATCCACAAATGATGCTGGAAGGGTCCCCAAATGATCACGAAATAGTTCCGAAATTATCTCAGAATAGTCCCGAAAATGTTCCAAAATAACCCCGACGGGATCCCGGACGGATCCCGAAAACTATAAAGAAATTATGCCGGAAGGGTCCCAAAATTGTCCCGAAATAGTCCCGAATAAGTCCCGAAATGAACCCGGCGGGATCCCGTCTCGATATAACCCTAACGGGACTACAAATAAGGTGAAGCTTATTATAAAACCATGTTAATAAGGCAGCAGGCACGTTGGAGCGAATGAAGAGTTATATAGAAACATACAGGTAAAGCTAATAAAAGCGTGCTAATAAAAACAATTTGGGAGGGCGGATTGCGGGAGAAGGAGAGGACCCCTTATCGTTTTTCCAAAATTGTTTAGATCTCGATCTGTATGTACCAGATACAAAAAACTATTGATTTAGGAGAAAATGTATATTGAGTTATACCAATTTATAGATTTTACACCTGAGGGGGAGAGGAGGGGGAGCGGGGCGGAGGGTGTCACTGCTCATTTTGTAAGCCCTCGACTTATTTTACCCATTGAGTCTGTAATATTGGTGAAGGTCCGTATACGTAAAGTTATAATGTGTAAAAATAATTAAAAAGTAATTGTTCGAAGGGGTCGTGGGACCCCCACCCCTCTTTCCATGTTCGAAAAAAATTTCGCTAGTAGACTACTGTCTGTGTCCCAAATTTCATCAAAATCCGTGTAGCCGTTCTGGCGTGATTCAGTCGCAAAGACTAAAAAATATAATAATTAAATTATAACTGTTCCTAGGGGGCGGGGACCTCCCCCCTTTTAAAAATATATAGCTAGTAGATCCTTCTAGACTATTGGCTATATGTGTGCAAAATTTCATCCAAATCGGTCCAGCCGTTCTTGCGTGATTGAGTCACAAAGACAAACGTCTGGACAAACATCCAAACATCTTCACATCCAAACTTTGCCATTTATAATATACTAGCCTTTACCCGCGGCCCCGTCCGCAAGGAGAAAATGAAATATGTGGGCTATTCACGTTAGCCTGCTTATAAAGTTATCTGTTTAAAATTTTTTTCTGTCTAATGCATTTTATTTTTGTAATTGAGTAAAAAAAAAACTTTATGAGCTGATAACCTGATAGGATCCCAAAACGATAACGAAATTATCCAGAAAAAGCCACGAAATGACCCCGACGCTATCGCGGACGGATCCCGAAAACCATCCAGAAACGCCCCGGAAGTGTTTCCAAAAGTTCCCGAAGTAGTCCCAAAAAAACCCGAAATGACAACGACACGATTCTAGACTTATCCAGATAACCACACAGAAATGATGCCTGAAGGGTACCAAATTGATCCCGAAATAGTCCCGAAAAAGTTCTGAAATTACCCTGACGGGCTCCCGGAGGGATCTCAGAAACCATCCAGAAAATATCCAGGAAGGGTCCCTAAATTATCCCGACTAACTCCAGAAAAAGTTCCGAAATGGCTCCGAGGGGATCCACGATGGATCGCGAAAACCATACAGAAATGATTCCGGAAGGATTTCAAAATGATCCCGAAATAGTCCGGAATTGACCCAGATGGGATCCCGCACAGATCCAGAAATGATCCCGGAAGGGTCCAAAAACTATCCCGGAAAAGTAACAAAAAATCCCGAAATGGTTCCTACGGCATCCCGGACGGATCCAGAAATGATCTCGGAAGGGTCCCCAAATGATCCCAAAATGGTCCCGAAATGACCCTGATGGATCCGGCAAACCATCAAGAAATTATGACGAAAGGGTCCCAAAATGATCCCGAAATAATACAGAAAAAGTCACGAAACGACCCCTAGAGGATCCCCAAATGATCCCGTATTAGCCCCGAAAAGGTCCCGAAATAACCCCGACGGGATCCCGGACAAATCCCGAAAACCATCCAGAAATGATGCCGGAAGGAATCCCAAATGATTCCGTAAAAGTCCCGCATTGATTCCGACGGGATCCCGAACGGATACCGAAAATCATCCAGAAGTGACGCCGGAAAGGTCCTCAAATGATCACCTAATAGTCCCGAAATGACCCTTAAGGGGTAATGGACGGATCCCATAAACCATCCAGAAATTATCCCGATATATTCCCGAAGAAGTCCCGAAATGACCCTGACGGGATCTCGAACGCACCCCTAAATGACCCTGACGGGATCCCGGACAGATCCCGAAATCCGTCCAGAAATGATCTTGGAAGGTCCCAAAATTATCCCGAAATAGTCTCGGAAAAGTTCAGAAATTACCCTGACGGGTTCCCGGACGAATCCTGAAAGCCATCTCTAAATGATCCCGAAAAAGTCCCGAAATGACCCTGACTGGACTCCGAAAGGATCCCGAAAACTATCCAGAAATGATGCCGGAAATGTCCTCAAATGATCACCTAATAGTTCCGAAAAGACCCTGACGGGATCCCGAACAAATCCCGACAACTATCTAGAAATGATGCCGAAAGGGCCCGCAAATGATCCCGTATTAGTCGAGAAAAAGTCCCGAAAGGAACCCGACGGGATGCCGGACGAATCCCAAAAACCAGCCAGAAATGATGCCGGAAGGGACACCAAATGATCCCGTAAAAGTCCCGCAATAATCCCGACGGGATCCTGAGCGGATACCGAAAACCATCCAGAAGTGATGCCGAAAAGGTCCTCAAATGATCACCTAATAGTCCCAAAATGACCTTACGGCATCCCGGACAGATCCCGAAATCCATCCAGAAATGATCTTGGGAGGGTCCCAAAATTATCCCGAAATAGTCTGGGAAAAGTCCAGAAATTACCCTGACGGATACCGTACGAATCCTGAAAACCAATCTTAAATGATGCCGAAAAAGTCCCAAAATGACCCTGATGGGACCCGGAAAGGATCCCGAAAACTAACCAGAAATGATGCCGGAAAGGTCCTCAAATGATCTCCCAATAGTTCCGAAAAGACCCTGACGGGATCCCGAACGGATCCCGACAACTATCCAGAAATGATACCGAAAGGGCCCGCAAATGATCCCGTATTAGTCGAAAAAAAGTCCCGAAATGACCCCGACGGGATGCCGGACGAATCCCAAAAACCATCCAGAAATGATTTTGGAAGGGACCACAATGATCCCGAAAAAGTCCCGCAATTATTCCGACGGGAATCTGAACGGATACCGAAAACCATCCAGAAGTGATGCCGGAACGGTCCCCAAATGCTCACCTAATAGTCCCAAAATGACCCTGAGGGCATCCCGGACAAATCCCGAAATCCATCCAGAAATGATCTTGGGAAGGTCCCAAAATGATCCCGAAATAGTAACCCTGACGGGTTCCCGGACGAATCCTGAAAGCCATCCTTAAATGATCCCGAAAAAGCCCCGAAATGACCCTGACGGTATCCCGAAAGGATTCCAAAAACTATCCAGAAATGATGCCGGAAAGGTCCTCAAATGATCCCCTAATAGTTCCGAAATGACCGTGACGGGACCCCGAACGGATCCCGACAACTATCCAGAAATTATGCCGAAAGGGTCCGCAAATGATCCCGTATTAGTCGAGAAAAAGTCCCGAAATGACCCCGACGGGATCCCGGACGAATCCCAAAAACCATCCAGAAATGATGCCGGTAGGTATCCTAAATGATCCCGAAATAATCCCGAAATGACCTCGTCGGCATCCCGGACGGATACCGAAAATTATCCAGAAATGATGCCGGAAAGGTCCACAAAACGAAATTACCCTGATGGGATCCCGGACGGATCCCGAAAACCATCCAGAAATGATGCCGGAAGAGCCCCCAAATGATCCCGAAAAAGTCCCCAAATGACCCCGACGAGATCCCGCACGGATCCCGAAAACCATCCAGAAATGATGCCGGAAGAGCCCCAAATGATCCCGAAAAAGTCCCCAAATGACCCCGACATACTCCAGAAAAGGTTCCGAAATGGTTCCGAGGGAATCAACGACGGATCGCGAAAACCATACAGAAATGATTCCGGAAGGATCCCAAAATGATCCCGAAATAGTCCGGAAATGACCCAGATGGGATCCCGCACAGATCCAGAAATGATCCCGGAAGGGTCCAAAAACTATCCCGGAAAAGTAACAAAAAATCCCGAAATGGCTCCTACGGCATCCCAGACGGATCCAGAAATGATCTCGGAAGGGTCCCCAAATGATCCCAAAATTGTCCGAAATGACCCTGATGGATCCGTCAAACCATCAAGAAATTATGCCGGAAGGGTCCCCAAATGATCCCGAAATAAAACAGAAAAAGTCACGAAACGACCCCTAGAGGATCCCCAAATGATCCCGTATTAGCCCCAAAAAAGTCCCAAAATGACCCTGACGGGATCCCGAAAGGATTCCGAAAACAATACAGAAATGATGCCGGAAAGGTCCTCAAATGATCCCCTAATAGTCCCGAAATGACCGTGACGGGATCCCGTCAACTATCCAGAAATGATGCCGAAAGGGTCCGCAAATGATCCCGTATTAGTCGAAAAAAAGTCCCGAAAGGACCACGACGGGATCCCGGACGAATCCCAAAAACCATCCAGAAATGATGCCGGTAGGTATCCCAAATGATCCCGAAATAGTCCCGAAATGACCTCGTCGGCATCCCGGACGGATCCCGAAAATTATCCAGAAATGATGCCGGAAAGGTTCCCAAATGATCCCCTAAGAGTCCCGAAATTACCCTAATGGGATTCCGGACGGATCCCGAAAACCATTCAGAAATGATGCCGAAAGGGTTCCCAAATGATCCCGTATTATTCGCGAAAGTCCCGAAATGACCCCGACGGGATCCCGAAAACCATCCAGAAATGATGCCGAAAGGGTTCCCAAATGATCCCGTATTAGTCGCGAAAAAGTCCCGAAATGACCCCGACGGGATCCCGGACGGATCCCGAAAACCATCCAGAAATGATACCGGATGAGCCCCAAAATGATCCCGAAAAAGTCCCCAAATGACCCCGACGAGATCCCGGACGGATCCCGAAAACCATCCAGAAATGATGCCGGAAGAGCCCCCAAATGATCCCGAAAAAGTCCCCAAATGACCCCGACGATATCCCGGACAGATCCCGACAACCATCCAGAAATGATGCCGGAAGAGCCCTCAAATGATCCCGAAAAAGTCCCCATATGACCCCGACGAGATCCCGCACGGATCCCGAAAACCATCCAGAAATGATGCCGGAAGGGTCCCCAAATGATCGCGAAATAGTCCCGAAATGATTCCGGAATAGTCCCGAAAATGTTCCAAAATATCCCCGACGGGATGCCGGACGGATCCCGTAAACTATACAGAAATGATCCCGGAAGGGTCCCAAAATGATCCCGAAATAGTCCCGAAAAAGTCCCGAAATTACCCCGGCGTAATCCCGGACCGATCCCGAAAACCGTCCAGAAATGATCCCGGAAGGGTCTCGATATGACCCTTACGGGATTACAAATAAGGTGAAGCTAATTATAAAACCATGTTAATAAGGCAGCAGGCGCATTGGAGCGAATAAAAAGTTAGATAGAAACATACAGGTAAAGCTAATAAAAGCGTGCTAATAAAAACAATTGATGGAGGGCGGATGGCGGGAGTAGAGGAGAGGACCACTGATCGTTCCTCCAAAATTGTCTAGATCTCGTTCTGTATGTACCAGATACCAAAAACTATTGATTTAGGAGAAAATTTAGATTTAGTTATAACAATTTATAGATTTTACACCAGAGGGGGAGATAAAGGGGGGCGGGCGGAGGGTGTCACTGCTTACTTTGTAAGCCCTCGACTTATTTGACCCCTTGAGTTTGTGATATTGGTGAAGGCCAGTATACGTAAAGTTATAATGTGTAAAAATTATGAAAAATAATTTCTCGAAGGGTCGTGGGACCCCCACCCCTCTTTCCATGTTCGAAAAAAATTTCGCTAGTAGACTACTGTCTGTGTCCCAAACTTCATTAAAATCCGTGTAGCCATTCTGGCGTGATTCAGTCGCAAAGACGAAAAAATATAATAATTAAATTATAACTGTTCCTAGGGGGCGGGGACCACGCCCCTTTTGGAAAATATATAGCTAGTAGATCCTTCTAGACTATTGGCTATATGTGTGCAAAATTTCATCCAAATCGGTCCAGCCGTTCTTGCGTTATTGAGTCACAAAGACAAACGTCTGGACAAACATCCAAACATCCAAACATCCAAACATCTAAACATCCAAACATCCAAACTTTCCCATTTATAATATATATTAGATTAGACCCGAAATGATTCCGGAATAGTCCCGAAAATGTTCCAAAATATCCCCGACGGGATCCCGGACGGATCCCGTAAACTATACAGAAATGATCCCGGAAGGGTCCCAAAATGATCCCGAAATAGTCCCGAAAAAGTCCCGAAATTACCCCGGCGTAATCCCGGACCGATCCCGAAAACCGTCCAGAAATGATCCCGGCAGGGTCTCGATATGACCCTTACGGGATTACAAATAAGGTGAAGCTAATTATAAAACCATGTTAATAAGGCAGCAGGCGCATTGGAGCGAATAAAAAGTTAGATAGAAACATACAGGTAAAGCTAATAAAAGCGTGCTAATAAAAACAATTGATGGAGGGCGGATGGCGGGAGTAGAGGAGAGGACCACTGATCGTTCCTCCAAAATTGTCTAGATCTCGTTCTGTATGTACCAGATACCAAAAACTATTGATTTAGGAGAAAATTTAGATTTAGTTATAACAATTTATGGATTTTACACCAGAGGGGGAGATAAAGGGGGGCGGGCGGAGGGTGTCACTGCTTACTTTGTAAGCCCTCGACTTATTTGACCCCTTGAGTCTGTGATATTGGTGAAGGCCAGTATACGTAAAGTTATAATGTGTAAAAATTATGAAAAATAATTTCTCGAAGGGTCGTGGGACCCCCACCCCTCTTTCCATGTTCGAAAAAAATTTCGCTAGTAGACTACTGTCTGTGTCCCAAACTTCATTAAAATCCGTGTAGCCATTCTGGCGTGATTCAGTGGCAAAGACGAAAAAATATAATAATTAAATTATAACTGTTCCTAGGGGGCGGGGACCACGCCCCTTTTGGAAAATATATAGCTAGTAGATCCTTCTAGACTATTGGCTATATGTGTGCAAAATTTCATCCAAATCGGTCCAGCCGTTCTTGCGTTATTGAGTCACAAAGACAAACGTCTGGACAAACATCCAAACATCCAAACATCCAAACATCTAAACATCCAAACATCCAAACATCTTAACATCCAAACTTTCCCATTTATAATATATATTAGATAAATATTAGAATTAGATTAGATTAGATATAATACGGTTCGGACGCGAAAAAAATAGAGGTTCACAAAATTTTTATGGAATGAAGCATTATATTAGTGCTGTTCAAACATTGTAATATCCGCTCAGTTCACTTCTTATGTTTCCTTTTATGCACGATTAAATACGTGCGAATACCGTGTTCGTTACACAGGACTTGCCCATATACCACCGATCTTGACGACGGCGAGACGGGATTCAAGGGGTTGTGTAGCGCAATATATAGCTTCTCCAACCCAATTGTCAACCTCACCTTCGAGCGGCGAATCCCGTTTCACTAACAGACGAGGCTCTGGCGACCCCAAGCTCCTCATGGAACTTGGGGGTGGGGAGGGAGGGATGGCCTGAAGGTTTAATGTGGCCATATAAATCGTTCCCGAGATAGTCGGGCCAGCACCTTAATGGTGCTGTGTTACCGAAGCGTATCGGATCTGTATCCGACAAAGGACCATCACTTCGATAACACTCCCCAAAGCCTTCGGGGAGTAACCTAATCGCTACAACAACAACAACAACAACAACAACAACAACGACGGCGAGACGGGACTTACATGTTTAATGCCGACTCCGAACAGCATCTGCAAGCCAGATGAGTTTTCACTGAGCAGTTTTTCATGGCAGAAATACACTTGAAGTGTTTGCCAAATCAGGGGCGACCCCGCTTAGAAAAACTTGTTTCTAAATTGTTTATGTTACTTTGCATGGGAAACCAGATATTCGGTGTGGTAGGTGGAGCACGTTACCACACCATGACAGCCGACAAAATATACCCGCTCATGAAATTTCACTAAGATACATATGTCCAAATTTGAGGGATTGGTTTGCGTCCAAACAAACAAGCAAACAGACTTTCTCTTCTAAAAAATGGTCCAATAACCCGAAGTCCCTTAATATTGTTGTAGAGAAAACAAGAGAATATTTATCTACTACGAAAATTAGTTTAGGTGTCGCACCCAGCCTTAATAATATACCATACCGGGTCCATTTAAAATCTTGGCCGGTAGAAATACCTCCAACTCGAGCTGTAATGTTATAATAATAAATAAATAATACCCAGAATATCAATAAATGAGCAAATAAGATATATGTATTATCGAATATTTTAATACAAGCTTCTTCGTTCAATAGATTTACGTACAGTTTCCCGACCCACTGTGCTGCAATCGGCAATATACTTAGGATTTGAGTACCATTCAAAAGTAGCGCACTCAAGTAATTGCGCAAATGGTGGAACATTGACGAAGACAATAACAGTTACAAGTATTTGACGTGATATGAAACTCTGTCTGAGTCTACTTTTAATTGTAGGCATTCTAATATCCTTAAAGATGTGAGGGTAATGTTAAATGAACCAATTTCATCTCCGGTACGCTTTCTTTGGCCCGCGCATGTAAATGACCCTTTCCCGTGTTGTCGCTTTCTGAGCTTCACTTTGTTTCCAATTTTTTTTTTTTTTCATTCTGCATTTCATTTCGTATTGTCCTTGTTTCGTTTAACGTTGGGCATTGTGAACGTGGCTGGCGTATTCGAATTTGATTTTGCTTTCGTTTCCACTGCTGAGGCACTAAATGATGCGGTGATTACTTTGCTCACCCTTATCATTTTCAATGTCACCCTCAAGGGCTCTAGAAAAATTGTGTAATATGTTGAAATGTTTGCGTTGCATGTGTTGCAAGTGTTGCAAATATTGAAGTGACATCAGATTACCTTTTTTCACGTTCTGTCTTCAAACCTCACTGCAAGGACTGTCAGCACTGCCACCAAAGGTCCCACACCCCATCTCTTACTGGATGTGAGAACAATTTCAACGTCGTCGACCACCATTCTATGAATTACTCGTATTGGATGTTTCTTTTGTACTTTTCTTTATTCATTTGTTTTTCTCTGTTAGTCTCATTTTATTCGCCTGTTTGTTTACGCACGTAGGTAATTGGGCAAAACACCCTCGGTACATACCATATTCCGCTAGTGTTGCAACTTTAATCCCCTCGAAATGCAACATAGTGAGCGCTTCCATTCTTCTGTCCGATCGTGGCTCGTCGTCTGTGTGTCTTGAAATTTTGATGAAATATTAGTTGGTATTTTAGTTCATAATCCTTTTCTAATTAGTTTTTCATTATCCTTGTAGCTCATGATGGATTTGTGGCTAATAATGATGTCACTCTTGCAAAACACCAAAGTTCAACTTGGTAACGATGGCATTAAAGTGGATATTGTATTTTTATGTAGACTGAACAAAACGACGCCATGCGAAGAGATTGTGATAGTTGTTGTTATGCATATGACTGCAAGTTTAAATTTTTAAGTAATATGAAATATCGTTCCCGTGCAAAAAATGGTTGGATCACGTATTCTATTTCTATCACTTGTGTGTAGCAGACCTGTCAAATAATGATTACTAATGGTAATGATTAGCCGTCCCATTGATTATTTTCTTTAAACGCCATTTAATTATTACTTGCCATTATTTTCTATTTTTAATGATTACTTTTCAATTAAAAAAAAAAAAAATTTCAATTAATTTAAAAAAAATAATCAAAAAAAAAATCATGATTTTTTCCGATTATTGAAAAAAATCAAAAATAATCAAAAGTAATCAAAAAAGGCCCTTTTCCGCTTTGTTGAAAGAAAGAAAAGTTCTGGTTCGTTGCATACACGGAATAATTTCTGCATACAAGGACATTTTAGGATGCAATATTAAATCGTAACCGCTTATCGGAGCAAATATATACATGCAACATATAGGGCGAATGTTATATGAGCGTTGATCTAAACATATTCTCCAGTAAGTATATATGGGGTATTCCATCCCATTTCGACCAATTTTCAACCCGACCCCTTTAGAATTGGCTGAAAGTTTTTCTTCTTTTTCTAGCTTACGAAAGACGTTTTTCAGAAGTTTTTCAAATTTTTTCATCCAACTCAAAAAAAGTTATGAATTTAAAAAAAAAACACCGTTATTGTTTTCAAAATGCTATAACTTTTTCAAAAATTGACCGTTTGGGATCTTTTTTTTTTTAATTTGTTTTTAAATGTACTTTTCGGAAAAAATACAAAAAAATTTTTAAAGTTCCCAAACGGTCAATTTTTGAAAAGTTATAGCGTTTTGAAAACAAAAACGGTGTTTTTTTAAAAATTCATAACTTTTTTTGAGTTGGATGAAAAAATTTGAAAAAATTCTGAAAAACGTCTTTCGTAAGCTAGAAAAAGAGGAAAAACTTTCAGCCAATTCTAAAGGGGTTGGGTTCAAAATTGGTCGAAATGGGATGGAATACCCCATATACATGTGCATTATTACACTAATTATATAAAATAATAGTGTCAATGGATGGCTTCTACTTACTTCAGGCACTCCGAGTTCAACAACGAAATATACACGCTTAAAGTTAATTAATACATTTAATTGAATTGAAATGGTTGGAAATATTTTTTTTTTTTTTTTTTAGGGATTTGATTGCATGGAGGAGGACCTTCTTATATTTGAAAGTCCCAGTTCCAGGTTATTGTCCAATGCATAAAATGATTAATTTCTGGATTAACTTTCCATAGTATGTAAGTAATTTAGGCTCCACTAATACACAATGGTAATACCAACTGGCCAGAACCATGTGTAGTAGCTTGCTATTTGTATTTAATTATGTGCTTTGTAAACTGGTTTTTTCATGGCACCACGCCAGGTTATTTTCAAATTATAGTTATATGTATGTTTGATTATTTATAAAATTTGTATTTATGTCCAATTTAATTTGGTAAAGGTCTTTAATTTGTTGATATTTTCCAATCTTCATATCACAATAGTTTCAATTTTTGTTAATTTTCAGTTTGAGTTGGTATTTTTGTCCACTTTCTTTGTTTAAATATCACTTTATGGTTGTATGATTCAAATCCAATTTGTATAATCCGGTAAGTTTTATATATACGATTCCCCAGTCCATTCCATTGTTGTTTTTGTCCAATTTTGGTAATTATTTTTCGTTTATTTAATTTGTGTATTTTATAATCCGTTAAGTTTTAATTTAATATATACTGATTCCCCAGTCCATTCCATTGTTGTTTTTGTCCAATTTTGGTAATTTTCGTCTTTTCCGTTATTATATTTTATATTTATTCCGGTTATGTGTACATGACTGTACATTTTAGTTACTCCGTTAAATTGTCCCGTTTATTTCCGAGAATTTTATTTCCATTATTATGTATGTATATGAACATTAATTTTCAGTGGCTTGTTGCCAAGTGTCTTCAATGATTTTCCCGTTACGACAGTTTTACGTAAATCGAGTTGGTATTATGTGGCCCACGCCAGGTTATCAATTTCATTTGTTATTTATTTGCACAATTTGCATATTTTTACAATACAGCGCACAATTTGTAAGTATTTTTAATTAATATTGTCTTTTCGACTCCCGCACTATCCGCCATTTTATTCTCAAACCGCGTGAGTAAAGCCCCTTGATAGCACGCGGTTGAGTTGTGGGGAAAACCGAACTTGACGCGACGACGTCAGAAAACGAAGAGAGTTTGAAAATATAATAAAATTAATATCTTCTTTGAGTTTACATAAATTTGTTATTTAATTCGACAATTCTGCACGTTCGTATATCTTGCTTCTCTGACGACTCGCACATTGTATGTATGGATATGTAGCAGCACGCACATACATAGCCACGCTCACCTGATAAAATGCTTGTTCTTGTTCGTTTTTTTTGTGGATGCTATTTGGCACTGTTGTACTTCTTAGGACTAAAAAAAGTTTAGTACCTGCTATCGAAAACTGCTTAAAATTTTTTTTTCTTATATTACAAAGAAATATACTTATTTACTCTCAAACGAGCACTTAATTACATCTCTCTTTAACAACCATATATTTTGGACAATTTTAATTAACAAATTGTGATACTTTATTACCGGGGACGATTGCTAAAACACGACCAAAACCGTCGGGGGAGGTATTAATAGACGCGTTTTGGCCTCGCTTCCAATAATTCGAATACTTTTTCTCTTCGGACTATTGACAACAGGACAAAACGCGTCTATTCATTTTTCTTTCCGCTTTTTTGAACGGGTTATTGCAGTCGAGCTCGGTTTCAAACTGTTTTTCGCGGAGAACTTTTGAACGGCTAGAAAAACTTAACTCACGTGTTTGTATCCTTAATACTGAAATAACTACGCGTCCGAAGATACCCCAATTGAAGACTTTTTTATAATTTTCTGAAGGACCCATATGGGTGCACTTAAAATTTCCTACTAAATTCGTTCAAAAAAATTTACCATCACAGCAACCCATATCTGATATTCCGATCCCTTTTTTGCTTCCCTGTGTCGCTTTCGACGAAGCAACCCCGGCAATTTTGACACTTCGTTCAGTGTCAAAACTCATGTTCCACGCAGGTTCCAATGGGTTCCACGCTAGTTTGACACTGACCGAAGTGTCAAACTGCCGTGTGTTAGAAAGGGAAAGAAATTGTTTCCCTCTCATACATATCATACTTGTAAACCTGTACAATGGACTCGCATACAACTCTCTTCGTGGACAAAATGGTAGTATCTCATTAGTGGTTGCCAACTGTTAATATGTTTGTAGGGTTGCCAAGTGATCCTGGTTTCATACTTAAGTCAAGTCAATTTTGTTTTGTATCCAAAATTAATATATGCGCTATTTTTTAAGTTATGACTTTGCACTGATTGTTTTGTAATCAAAGTTTATCATATTGTAACGGATTTACTTGCAATTCCCCTTATTTGCAATCTTCTACTAAGTTCGAATCACTAAAATGTTAAATAAATAACTCCAATATTGAAAAAGGGAAAAATGGCTTTTATTAAACTACTTCACAATAAATAATACTGCTTTTGCTCGCCAGATAGCGTCTTAATGAAAACTGAATTATGGCGCCTCTACCATTGTTGCCTTTTATACTCTCTGATTTCCTCGTCCGCATCTTCTAGGCGCTTCCATTTCCAGAATCTACTAGTTGGCCATCAGCTATCATATTTCTCAGCTGTAACTACAGATGCACGATTTTATAGCTTCTTCTTCTAGATACAAGTGACTGTCTGCTTTATTGTTTTTGTGACTTCATTTACTTAGCATCAGACTATGGATGTGAGTATCACTTAGTGTCACTCATATTCGTCACACTGCCCTCCACCTAAGTCTGATCGTCCCGATTAGACAAATCTCGCCATCTAAACGCTGCTAGCATCTCCAAATGTACCACTCTTCTACTCCATGGTTTCCCAATGGTTTGTATGCGGTAGATGGTGTCACTGATCTTCTTCACAACTTTGTACGGGCCTTCCCAACTGCACTGAAATTTGGATGGATCACCTTTCCGCCGGTGAGGGTTGTATAGCAGTACCAAATCTCCCTCCAAGAAACCTTCCGAATTACTGTTCTCATCGTACCTGCGTTTCATCTTACTACTCATTATCTTTGATCGTTCCCTCGCACTCTGTTGTTTGGCCAATGAACTACTTTGTAGAGCTTGCTCTTGACGGATTGGCTTCACATACTCATTATCGTTCCGACGTTTCCCAACAGAAGTCCGCGCTGGCTTGAAACCACCCTTGCATCCTTTCTGGAAAATTCTTTCAGTCGCTTTAGTGTGTCCATTAGGGTTTGTTAATGCCAGTGTTTCTCTCGCAGGCATCTTTGATTTTGCTTTGTTTGGCAAATTCGTTCCATCAACCTTCACCTTTGACTTTCATGGCCTTTGTCGAATCTTTTCCACCAGTACTCGATTACAGCTGAACCCTTTTTCCAAACTGAAGTTAGGTGGTATATCCTGGTTCTTATAGCGCATAATCTTTCTCCGCATACCGATCCTGATGTCATGGTCAACTAAGAAGTCAGCTCCCAATATGACTTCGTCAACAATCTCCGCCACAATGAATTTGTGAAGAACCATGACCTTTCCAATTAATACCGCACATACCACTTCTCCTTGGACTTGGTTATACTCGCCAGTGACCGTACGCAACCTTGCTCCAGGTAACGGTTTTACTCTCCTGTTTAACAAGTCAGGTCGGATTAAGGAATGAGATGCGCCCGTATCTACAGTCAGTACACGTTCCTTGCCATCCAGCTTTCCTTCGACGGCAAGACTGCTCGATTTTCTTCCAATTTGCGACACAGATATCACAGGACATTCAATAGCTGGGGCAAGTTTTCGTTCTTTACATCTGACACGCTCTTGCTCATCTCCTCCAACTTTGCGTTTGCGGCCACCCACATTGTTGGAACTATTAGGACCAAGATCGCAATGACGTGCAATGTGACCGGGCTTTCCGCATTTGAAGCACTTGGTAACTATTTCACTCCGCTTTTGCGATCCTTTCAGCGCCTACAATATTGCGTCTACCCACTCTGACCTTTCCACTTCCACACGTTGTGCTTTGAAAACTGGCTTACACAGAAGCGACGCTGTTTCCTGAATCAGAGCTTGTGACACCATTTTCCAGCGAATGTTGGCTTTGGGTTTGCGTATGTGGCTCGCTTCGTTTCGACGTCCCGTATGTCATTTATAAAGCTCTGAATTTTTACCCTTTCGGTGTATTCCACGGGTGCGTCGGCATTCGCCAAATGTGCAAGCCTTTCGACATCTGACGCAAACTCCTGCAAAGTCTCATTAGCCTTTTGGTATCGGTTTTGCAACTCTATTAGGTGTATCTGCTTCCTGTGTTCGCTTCCGTATCGCCTCTCTAGAGCGCTCATCAATGTTTAGTAGTTGTTCCGCTCTCCCCCGGGAATAGTATGTAGGATTTCGGCAGCAGATCCTTCCAATGCCACGAATAGTGCAGCAACTTTATCTTCAGCACTCCAGTTGTTCACTGCTGCGGTCTTCTCAAACTGAATCTTAAACACCTAGAAAGAAACAGAACCGTCAAAGGATGGTGTTTTTACCTTTGGATTGCTTGCTGAAACATCTGGGCGATTTAGTTTCAACTGCTCCATACGACCTTTTAATTCATCTACTTCTGCCTGAAATTGAGCCATTTTTGCTTCCTGCGCTTCCAGTTTTGATGATACCTGTTCCAAAATTTCAGATGTACGTGCCCCTTGCGCTTCCAATTGGGATGCCATATATGTCTTTTGGTTTTCCTGTTGAGATGACACTTACGACGTCATATCTGAAATACGTGCCTCCTGTGATTCCAGTTGGGATGCCATATATATCTTCTGTTCTTCAAGCTGTGCTGACATATTGGATGTAATCTGTGTCGGAATTTCTGACATATGCGATGACATTGATGTCACTGTCGATGTTTGTGCAGATATTGCGGCCAAAATCATGTTCAAGTCTGTGCTCGTAACTGTCTGCGGTGTTTCGTTTTTCTCTCCAATTTTTGTTGTTGTTTCGTCTCCATCAGGATAAAAGACATACTCGTCCACATCGATTCCTTGCGACTCCAATACCTCTCGTAGCCTTGCTTGAAGTTCGATCTTATTGCCGGTTGTATTCAATCCACGGTTCTCCAACTCCTTTTTCAGTTGCTGGATCTTCAATTCATTCAACTTCAATATTGAATAATGGAAAAATGGCCTTTATTAAAGTACCTCACAATAAATAATACTGCTATTGCTCGCCAGAAAGCGTCTTAATCAACACTGAATTATGGCCCCTCTACCATTGTTGCCTTTTATACTCTCTGATTTCCTCGTTCGCATCTTCTAGGCGCTTCCATTTCCAGAATCTACTAGTTGGCCATCAGCTATCAAATTTCTCAGCTGTAACTACAGATAAACGATTTTATAGCTTCTCTCATTGCATACTATATCTGAGACATGGCGGAACGATACAAGGTGGCAGCATGGTGACATACCTACAAACATAAATAAAAGTTCCATGTACTTTGTTTTTGTAAATTCGATGGACAAATGTCAAAATGCAAATTTGTTATAATGACTAAAAAAACTTTTAGATAATGAATGTACCTATTAGTTGATTTTCACAAACACGCTGTCAATGCTTTGTGGATATGTACAAGCGTGTTAACTTTGTTCTGACAGGCTTTCACTTAAAGCTGGAGACATTGGTGCTTTATCGGTAACCGTATCGGTAACCTTTTAACAGCTGATTCGACCAAACTTATGAAAATCAATGCAATCGATTATTGGTGCCGCTAAGGTCGTAACCGTATCGTAGCCAACCAATTGGGTTTTGGTTTACCGTCGTAACGGTAAACAGCTGATTACGTTAGGGATACGGATACAGCGATACGACATACGGCACCAATGACTCCGGCTTAAAGCTGTACACATTGGTGCTTTATCGGTAACCTTATAACAGCTGATTCGACCAACCTTATGGGAAACAATGCAATCGATTATTGGTGCCGCTAAGGTCGTAACGGTATCGTAGCCAAGCAACCCTTCAAAAAACGCGAGTACTGCCTAAGTGGTGTAAGGAATACTCCTTTAGGAGTATAGAAGTGTTCCAAAACTAATCAGTATTCATACAAAGAATTTGCTCCAATTAACATTGCGATATCCTAGGAGAGGAGTAGGTGATCCCACTCTCGCTTTGTTTGTGAGTATTCCATAGAGTACATACGTGAGAGTAATTTCCAAAGTACTTTCACTGTAGTACTCCATGGAGCACCCAGAGAGGATCATATGCCAAAGTACTAAAGAGGAATTGTGTCGGAAAGAATTATCGGAGTGAATTTAATTTAAAATGAAAGTAAACGACGAGGGGCAATACAACTTTTATATTTTACACTACGAATATTCTTATGTTATTTAGGGTTTGCGTGAATAAGGAAACTAATATTTCTCTTTACTATAGTATCCCTGCAAAAATTGTTGGATTACGTGTTCCATTTTCACACATAAAAGCAGTGCGCGGTTGCATTTTATCTGAGTTGCCATAGTAAAATTTGATTATCAGTTATTTGTATGCAATATTTTACTTTTGTTCGATCGTCATCGTGTCGTGATCACGGTCTTTAAAAAACGAGCAATGATCGGCTGATGGTGGTCCGCAAACGCATTGCAAAGGAGTATTGTTAGAGTACTCCAACATGAAGAAAATGGAACACGTAATCCAACAATTTTTGCAGGGAATTGGTTTTTGGTTTACCGCCGTAACGATAAACAGCTGATTACGTTAGAGATACGACATACGGCATCAATGACTCCCGCTTAATGCGGCAGTTACCCACCGACGTGTGCCGTACGTACGGACGTTTGTCGTACGAAACACGTTTGAGCGAACTCTCAAGCCCGTATGAATCAATGTGTGCGTCTGTGTACATGTACATAACATATTTGTGTGTGTATTGTTTACAGATAAGTACTGTTGCCATTGACCATTTTGCATGCATGGTTATGGAAACATCAACTTTTTCCAATTTAATTTTTGATATTGTAAAAGGCCGGAATAAATATTAAATAAGTATAAATAGATTACATATTTATAATCTGCACTTTTACATAATTATTTTGAATTATTTTCACAATTTTTCAAACTTTAATTAGGTGTTTTTGCATAAAAGTGCAAACGGTTAAAAATTAGCGCACAAAAGTTTACTAGGCAACTCTGTCTAGTGAGAGAGCGATCAGCTGACACGTTCTTACGGAAAAAATCAAAATTGTTTTGATTTCTACGTTCCGGGCTACGTACATGCGGGCGTTGCACGTCGGTGAGTTTTCGTTTACATTGCACACTCATAAGATAGGTCGTGTCAGCTGACACGTTTTTGGTACGTACGTTCGTGAGTAACTGCCGCATAAGTTAAATTAACGGGAAAATCTGGGTTGCCATTGTTGTTTCGGTTGAAAACGGCCAATTAGGGTTCTGTACAGGGACGTTAAAGATTGAAACAGGGTTTATGTAGTCACAAAAGTGTTGCTCCTGTTCCACAACATTTTTATTTTATATGATGGCCAACAGTTTTCGTTTCAGTTATTGATTTTCATTAAAAATTTAATCTATTACTTGAGGTTACTCCTCTAAGGGTAAAAAGCATAGAAAATGTTGTGAGAAACTTTTTAAACTCAACAACAAAGTATATCAGTAAACTATTTTCTAGGACTTCTGAATTTCTATACCCAATTTCTTTATGTTTGTGTAATACAAGAATCTGGTAACAGCATTTTTAAATTAAAAAACAACAATGTTATTGCAAAAAACGTATATAATTGTCAAACTTACATTCATTCATATTGTTGCCTGCTCCTTTGGTGTGCTTTCACTCACAACACCGTTTTATTTGCGGGACTTTCACAGCGACAGAAATTAAGGCGGATTTACATAGACGCTTTGATTGTATTGCAACGATCTGACGCTTTGGTAGGCCCATAATATAACAAGTAAAGGTGTCTAAGTTCGGTTGTAACCGAACATTATATACCCAGCATGAGCCTCAATAAATTTCTCAAACAAATTGGCAACAGATAGTGACCAAATCAGAGGGCAGGGGTAGGCAAACATTCAAAACTGTATTGCCAACAACAATTACGTCTGTTACCACAATAATCATTATGACAACTTACATTCAACTACTAACTACTATTTTACGAACTAACAACATTACGCTCATAACTTCTAGAGTCACACGAGCAATTACAATAACAACGTAAATGTCAACAACAACAACCATAACAAGTAAAGGTGTCTAAGTTGGGGTGTAACCGAACATTATATACTCAGCGTGAGCTTCAATTGCACTTTTCATTTCAGATAAATTACTTTTCTACATAACACGTGGCACCGCCCGTTTAAAAAAATGTCTCCCCATTTCCTCTTACAATAAAACTTGATAAGTGAAATAAATGATTCAAAACTATTTTTTGGTAAGTTATAGCTTATTATTCTAGTCTACGACCCTTTTAAACTTGTTTTATATCTAAGTTGCTGTGGTCTTTAACCGGTCCCGTCCATTTTTGCGAGAAATATTTTCTGCTATAAGGAAAATATGTGTACATAATGTCATTACGATATGTAAATATTTCTTCGAGTTATGGCTCCCGAAACATAGAAAATTGATTAGTCATAAAAGGGGCCGTGCCACACCCATTTTCAAAAATTTTAGTGTTTTCCAATTTAATGTTATAATTCAATTTTGAAAGTAAACTTCTATTGATACAAAGCACTTTTTTGCTAAGATAGAGCTCATTATTTTTGTCTACGACCCTTTTAAAAATCTTTTATATAAAAGTGGGCGTGGTTGTTGTTGTTGTTGTAGCAATGCTTCACCCCAGCTATTAGCTGCGACCGATCACAAATTGTCATCAATATCCTTTAACGGTAGTCCAAGGAAACTTGCTGTTTCAACAGGGGTGGACCATAATGAAAGGGGTGTTAGAGGCGTTGGTTTTACATTACAATTAAAGAGATGGTTGGTGTCATGTTGGGACACATTACAAGCGGGGCATACATTTTGTATGTCGGGGTTGATTCTGGATATGTAAGAGCTTAACCTGTTACAGTATTCAGAACGAAGTTGAGCCAGAGTGACTCGCGTTTCCCTGGGGAGTATGCGTTCCTCTTCTGCAGGTTTTGGGTACTGTTTTTTGAGAACTGGATTCACCGGGCAATTCCCGACATAGAGGTCCGACGCCTGTTTATGGAGTTCACTGAGGACCTGATTGTGTTTTTTGGCTTCAAACGGCTATGTTCTCAGGTGCCGTATTTCCTCATAATGCTTACGGAGATGGCTCCTTAAGCCTTTGGGCGGTGTTGGCTCATCAATCAGATGTCTGTTGGGATGCCCAGGTTTCTGGGTATTCAACAGGAACTGTTCGGTTAGCAATTCATTTCTCTCCTTAATGGGGAGTATTCTCGCCTCATTATGTAGATGGTTTCTGGGGACATAAGAAGGCAGCCCGTGGCGGTTCTGAGAGCAGTATTTTGGCAGGCCTGTAGCTTATTCCAGTGGGTAATTTTTAGGCTTGGCGACCATATAGGGGACGCGTAGCATGTAATCGGCTGGCCAATTGCGTTGTAAGTGTAACGAGCGTTTCTTTGTCTTTTCCCCAAGTACTGCCAGCAAGGGATTTGAGGATTTTATTACGGCCCTGGATTTTCCGTACAATTGCGGCTGCGTGCTCACCAAAATGTAGAACCTGATCAAACGTCACACCCAAGATTTTGGGGTGTAGGATAGTCGGTAGCGCAGTGCCATCGACGTGGATGTTCAAAATGGTCGACATTTGGGACGTCCATGTTGTAAATAAGGTCGCGGAGGATTTAGTCGGAGATAATGCCAGGTTTCGCGAGGCGAAAAAACTGGAGAGATCAGGGAGGTAGCCGTTTATTCTGTTGCAAAGCTCATCGATCTTTGGGCCTGGGCCTGTGGCTATTATTGTGCAGTCATCGGCGTAGGAAACGATAGTAACTCCTTCTGGTGGCGAATGTAGCTTAGATATGTAGAAATTAAACAAAAGTGGGGATAGGACACCACCCTGTAGCACCCCGTATTTAATTCTTCTTGGTTTTGATGTTTCATTTTTAAATTGCACCGATGCCTGCCGACCACCCAGATAATTTGCGGTCCACCTTTTAAGACATGGGGGAAGGGTAGACCCTTCCAGGTCTTGCAGTAACGTGCCATGGTTGACCGTATCAAAAGCTTTTGATAGGTCTAGCGCTACGAGTACTGTTCTATGGTGGGGGTATTGATTTAAACCGCAATTTATCTGGGTGCTGATGGCATTTAGCGCGGTGGTGGTGCTATGGAGTTTTCTGAAGCCATGTTGATGACAGTCTAGCTGCAAATTTGCTTTGAAGTAGGGGAGCAAAATGGCTTCAAGCGTCTTGGCTACTGGCGATGGGAGAGATATCGCGCGATATGACTCTCCTATGTTAGCTGGTTTCCCAGGCTTTAGTAGCGGGACCACCTTGGCCATTTTCCATTTTTTGGGAATGACAAAGGTGGAAAGAGACGGGCTGAAGGCATGTGATAAATATTTGAAACCCTCTTTCCCTAGGCGTTTAAGCATCGGCATGGCTATGCCCTCTGGGCCCACTGATTTGGATGGTTTAGCATGACCGATGGCATCCTCAACCTCTTTGGCGGCGATAGTAATTGGTGACGCGCTGAATTTATGTTTATGTGCGTGTCTGTTGGCCCTCCGTCTATCTTTGTCGACCGCAGAAGGCATTATATATTGTCGGCAGAAAGCGCTCGCGCATTTTTTCGCATCCGCACTTTATCGCCAAAGGCGATGGAAACTTTGTCATTGTGCCTAGACGGATGCGATAGGGACTTTACGGTGGACCAAAGTTTACCTTCACCGGCAGAGAGGTTACAACCGCTTAGGTGCTCCTCCCATTTCGCCCGCTTGTGTTCATCTACAAGCAATCCGATGCGTTGGTTTATATCCCTTATTTGGGGGTCGCCGGGATCGAGCTGTCTTATAAGGTCACGTTCTCTCGCTAAACTTGCGGCCTCCGCCGGGAAGTGGGGCCGAATTTCGGAAATTCTACCGGCGGGAATGAAACGATCCGAGGCGGATTCAATGACCTTGCGGAAAGCACGCTCCCCTTGGCGGGCATCAGTTGGCATAGGGAGCGCAGCAAAGCGGTTGTCTGTAAAGGATTTGTATTAGTCCCACTTTCTTTTTTAAAGTTAATGAAAGTGCGTTTTTCTGCGACGATGAAGTCGGCGGAACGCTCAAGCGAAATAAGTATAGGCAGGTGGTCGGATGCCAATGTTACCATCGGCTGCCAGTTGACGCGGTTTACGAGTTCTGCGCTCACGATTAAAATATCCGGCGAACTGTGACAGCTTCCTACCATACGTGTGGGGCGCCAACATCTCACCCCTACTGTCCACCCGCAAGTTTGAATGCCATAGATCGTGATGGGCATTGAAATCGCCTAAGATAATGCGATTCTTGCCAGTGAGTACGGCGCTGATATTTGGGCGGTATCCACTGGGGTAACAGGTGGCAGGAGGGATGTAGATGTTGATGATTTCTAGGTTTGCATCGCTCGACCGGACAGATAATCCTTGACGTTCTAAGACACTGTCCCTGCGGTCGATGTCGGGATCAAATATATGATATTGCATTGAGTGGTGTATGATAAACGCGAGGCCGCCTCCATTTCCACTCTAGCGATCTTTTCTGTGGACATTATACCCAGAACAGATCTGAAATGCAGATCTTGCCGTGAGTTTAGTCTCTTGAATCGCAGCAATGCGGATGTTGTGCCGCTTCATGAAATTGACTATCTCCGTGATCTTCCCAGTTAATCCATTACAGTTTAACTGCAGAATTCTGAAGTGCATAGGGGGAGACGTCGTCACTCTGGGAGTAAGTGACGGGTGACTACGCCTGGGTTGTGGAAGGCCAGGACGCGTCTGCTGTTGTGGCCCTGGGACTGGACGTCCTTGGGTAAGCATTGGGGTACCCGGTGTATTTGGGTATGCGGCTTGACAACATGGCGCAATGAAATCCGTCGGGGGGTTGCCGTCGCGGAAACCAGAACATCTAGGAAAGTGGCACCGTCTATGGCAGGAGCTGCATTGGGCGGATGTCGCAAACGTATATATTCTGTGCTGGCAAACGGTGCAAAGGGAGGTAGGGACTAAGAGTATTTTTCCCTGACCTACACAATTGCTGCCGGAAAAGAGGGGGGAGAAGACGGGGCAGGGGCTGATTCTCGGCATTGCTCCCGACTCTACTACGGAGATTGTAGGTATGAGTTGGAGCAGCCGTTTGAGTTGGTGGCGCCGTGGGGCGCGAGCAACTGCGGATACTTGTTGTGGCTTGCTGAGCAGCGGGACTGCTGGAAGGTAGCGGGGGGCGCTAAGGTGCAGACTACGGGACGTCCTAGGGCGTGAACAGCAAGGAGCCACAAAATATTTATAGAAGTTACGTGGACGTCTGAATTTGGGATCTAGCCCAGAACAACCTGTCCGATGCAACCATCCCTTACACGAGACACACTGATAAGAGTATGACCGTCCTAAAAAGATTCTTTTCCGGCAGATGCAGCAAAACCAAACCCGATCATCTCGCGAACGATTTGTTATGACCTGTCCGATGCAACCATCCCTTACACGAGACACACTGACAAGAGTATGACCGTCCTAAAAAGATTCTTTTCCGGCAGATGCAGTAAAACAACCCCGATCATCTCGCGAACGATTTGACCACATGCGACCTTCTTGGTCATCCCGCCCTCCCACCCCCTACAGCCATGAGGAGTACGGGGTCGCCAGAGCCTCGGCTGTTAATGAAACAGGATTCGCCACGGACAGGTGAGGTTGACAATTGGGTTTGGAGAAGCTATATATTGCGCTGGCAACCTGAAAGGGTTGCGCTACACAACCCCTTGAATGGTATTTTAGTCGCCCCTTATGACAGGCATACCTACCGCGGGTATATTCTGACCCCCTAACCCGCCTAGTCTCTGTTATCGGAATATTATGAAACCGAAAACCGTTATCAGTTCGCAACAATGCGCAAGTGAGAATAAAATGAAAATATGAACTAAAGTTTATGTTAGAAATTATTAATATTGTTTAGAAATCCTTGCACATTAACATGGATCAGGCATGCTTAACCAACGAACCGATATCATTTCGTTACGATAATTAAGGTTAATAAACGAAACAAAGTCATCTCGTTTCGTTTGTTAACGTTAAGAATGGCAAATTAACCAAATGATTTTGTTTCGTTTTCTGCCATATCAAAACGAAATCAAATCGTTTATGTTGATTATTAATTTCAAACTATGCTGGCAAAGCTGATTGATGGCGGAGTCATTAAAGGTGAAAGCAGTAGCCAAGCTGATTGCAACTTTTCTCATGAATTTTGACAGTACGAACATTTCTCAGAGTATTTTTGACATTACCACCAACGAATTACGCAAACAAATTACATGGAGTTTGTGTGTATGTCCGCTCGCTGTTACCACCTCGCAATTGCTTCACCATGGCTATAGAATTGCCAGCACAATTCAAATACAAAGTATCACGTTTTTGTTAACGTTTTTAACGTTAACGAAAGCTTTTCGTTTCGGTTAAAAACGAGATACAATTTATCTTGATAATTTCTTTATCGATAATATTTCGAAGTGTTTCAAGGGAAACGGTGGAAATTTTTTGATAAACGATTAGCTTAGCGTTAAGGTGCATCCCTGACATGGATACTTTTTTTTTTTGTCATTTTGTTTAAACAAATATTTAGCAAATACATGTAATTTTGCGTGTTAACAAGATGATAACACCTGGTAACGTTATTATCCGCAATCCGAATACGAGAAGTTGCTTGCCATTTGCGTAACCGATTAAAAGAATGTTGCTATCAGATTAGATTAATGGTGTTACTCTCTAGTAACCTGCGGAATAAGGCCGTAAATGCAGCTTAATCATAAATTGTTGTCTCCCAGAGAAAATTTGTACACCTCATTTTTGCAATGAGTAAAATGTAATTTATTGGCAAACTGCAAATATATGTTAAAGTATTATTCGTAGATAAAGAATTATTCGTCAATAAGTTTTTGGAAGATATATTATTTTTTATGGTGGCGTGGCGTTGTTCGCTTAACACACCAAAGTCCTGGGTTCAAAGCCTGAATTGTGATAAAATGTCGATGCCGAAATACTCGAATTCATTTTTTACTATGTGTAATATGTCAACATGAAATTTCTATACCTTTAATAATACAAGCATGTGTCGTATACTTACGAACGTTTTCCAATTAATTTAATTCAATTACGATTTTTAAGGTTTTAATGAATCTGAATAAGAATACTTTTATTCAGCGAAATTACAAAAGTATATATATTTGGTTTCAAATATCAATTTTATCCAAGCGAGTCTTTTTCTCTCGGTCGTTCACTAAACTATGCGGGTTGCCGTCTTAATCAGCATGGCTGTATTTTTTTAAGATGATGGGAGCGTTGCAATCTGAGGTGACAGCTCGGCCACTCCTGCAGGTAAATCGACCTCGATTTCATCAACGGGACCCTTGTCGTCAAGTTCAGGTGCGCTACTGCACCAACGTTTCATTTTATCTGAACTAAATACTGAACAAATTTTCTTTTTCGTGATCTGCATTCCTGGTATATCCTCGATAAGATAGCGATCATCGCCGAGAATTTTGGCTACGATGTAAGGGCCACGATATCGTGGTTCTAGCTTACGAGATTCACCTACAGCGGACGGTTCGTTTTCGTTCGTTTCTCATTGTATACTGATGGCTTAGCGTATCGTTGATCAAATCGCAATTTTCATTTGGCTCGTTCATCGTTATTATTAATTGCAGCTTGTTCGAATTTCTGCTCTATCGGTATTGAAATACTGGATCAGTTACGTCGCTTTGAATGGCGGCAAGTAGACGATTTTGCACAGTATCACGTAGATTAAAATCGAAAACTAATTCATTCGGACGGAATCCTGTAGTTGAGTTTCGTTGCGAATTAATTGTCCATTGAAGGTCTTTTAATTTGAGATCCCAGTCTTTCGGATTTTCGATGGTTGTACGGAGAAAATTTAGGATAATCTGGTTGGCGCACTCAACTTGGCCATTAGCGCGCGGAATACGGACGGCGGTTTTGGTGTGATGTATTCCGTTTTCGTCGCAATAGCTCTCAAAGGCTTTGGATGTGAACGCGCTTCCTCTATCGCTTACAATTTGGTTGGGCAAACCAAAACAGCTCGATATTTCATTGAGCGCGTTAATAACCGGCGAAGTTTTAGTATCGCGCACGACTTTTACGATTAAAAATGTTGAGAATGCATCAGATACTGCAAAAACATAACAGTTCCCTCGTTTACTGCGAACGAATAGACCCATATGATCGATATGGATGACGCGGAACGGGATTGGCTCGATTGGACTGAAATGCATACCACCTTCAGTTTTTTCAGGCCGATGCTTTTGACAGCAACACGGTACGCACGCGGTGATGTAACTTTTTAAATAGCGTTGCAAGTTAGGGAACCAATCAGCTGATTGCAACATAACTCCGGAAAGTCTAACACTTGAGGCATCGGTGTGTACTTCATGCTGAACAGACGAGTCGTACAGCGCAAGAAGCGGTTCGTTTCAGAACTTTCTAATTAATTCCGTAAATGATCGTTGCTGCGCTTCACCCCATACAAAAGTGGTTTGTTCATCTTTACGTAAAAGTTGCGTTATTGGTTTCGCGATAAGCGAATAATTAGGTAAAAATTTTCGGAAAACTCCGGTAAGTCCTAAGAATCTTTGGACTTCGGTAACGTTCTTAGGGGGCGGAAAATCGGCGATGGCGGCTACTTTTCCTTAACCCCGCGTTTTCCCGTTTCTGTTAATTATATGGCCCAAATGTTCAATTTCAGTTTTAAGGAATTTACATTTGTCCATGCGCAGTGATAGTCCATTTTGTTTTAATATTTTTAAAAACTTTTCGAGTCGTTTTATCCCTTCATCGACGGTTTTACTTGGGATGATAACATCATCCAAGTACGCTAGCACTTCCCCACGCGGCATTTGTGCAACTATTTTGTCCATCATACTGTAACGAATTTTTTTGCAAATCCTCTTATTTGCAATCCTCTGCTAAGTTCGAATCACTAAACTGTTGAATAAATAACTCCAATCTGTAATAATGCAAAATGGAGTTTATTAAAGTACTTCACAATACACTCAAACTGTGCAACGAATAGCTTGCTTAATAACCACGCTGATTGATAGCTCAATGAAACTCTACTATTCAAAATAATACTGCTATTGCTCGCTAGATATCGTCTTAATCGCAACTGCTTGACAACTCAAATCAAACTGAATTACTTCTTACTCGCTTGCCCCGCTTTTATAGTTTATGCTGCATACTTCTAGGCTCTTCGATTTTCAGAACTTACTAGTTCTTTCGGCTACAAAATCGCTAGCCACAACTACGTGCACAAATTATTGCTCTCTCTTGTGACAACTCAGGTAAGATATATGCATGTGTTTGTGCATTGCCGCTCCGCTGCTCGTATACGTACATATGTGTAGACGCAATTATTTATTCGTTTAGATACATAAAGATTGAATTATTGATGTGAATGTTTGTAGTTTACAGTCTCTCGCGCGCTCATAGGCATATAAGTAAATGCATCTGTGTGTGACATCTCTCTGGGCTGCCTTATATATGTGTATACTTGATTTGATTATTAACGTAAATACTGCTTGGCATGGCCTTAGCATCGCCTTAGTGATGGGATAATTTAGTGATGCTGATATCCGTGACACTGCCCTCCACCTAAGTCTGATCGTCCCGATCAGACAAATCTCTCGATCTAAACGTTGGTAGCCTTTCCAAATGGACCACCTTCATTTTGGTTCGTGGTTTACCGATGGTTTGTATGCGGTACACTACATCGTTGATCCGTTTTACAACTTTGTATGGGCCTTCCCAATTACACTGCAATTTCGGGGACACACCTTTATTTCGTTGTGGGTTGTATAACAGCACCAAATCTCCTTCCTGAAAACCTTCTGAATTAATTGCTTTATCATATCTGGCTTTCATCTTGTCACTCATAATCTTTGTTCGTTGCCTTATCAGATCATGTATTTCTCTTAGCTCTTCTTCCAAATCACTAGTGGATTTCCTGACATTTCTCTCCGCATTGGCATCTATCCCAAACTTGAAATCAGCTGGCAGTCTAAGGTCATTGCCAAAAATTACTTTTGCAGGGGTTTGGCCCGTTGTCTCATGCACTGCTGATCGGTAAGCCATCAAGAATAATGGTATACGGGTATCCCATTCTTTATGGTACTTGTCCACTACTTTCCTTAAGTGCTCCTCCAATGTTCTATTGAATCGTTCTACCATACCATCGGATTGAGGATGCAATGCAGTTGTCCGTCTTTTTCGAATGCCCAATGACTTACACATTTCCTGGAACACAGCTGATTCGAAATTCCTGCCTTGGTCAGAATGTAACTCCATTGGTACACCATACCTTGCAATCCAATTGTTTATAAACACTTCTGCTACCGTTTCCGCTTCTTGATTTGGGATTGGGTATACCTCTGGCCATTTGCTGAAATAATCCATAACTACCAGTACATATTTGTTTCCGCCGTTGCTAGTAGGAAATGGACCGGCGACATCCATAGCGATCCTTTCAAATGGCGCACCTGAGTTATATTGCTTCATCTGGCCATGACTTTGTGTTCTGGGCCCTTTCGCTCTGCTGCAAACCTCGCAGTTCGCAATCCACTCAGTGACCGACTGACGGCAACCAACCCAATAGAATCTCTGTTTAATCTTCTCGAGCGTCTTCGTGATTCCAAGATGACCTCCGCTTGGACCATTATGCAGCTCGCTGAGCACATCAGGAATCCTCTTTCTGGGAACAACTATCAGTTTATTCTTGTATTTACCATCCTCACTCTCCCATACTCGATGAAGGTAACCGGATATCAATTCTAAACTGTTCCACTGTGCCCAATATGACTTCGCAATGGGACTCTCTGCTGACATCTCTTCTCTGTTTGGTCTTTCATTTCGTTCGAGCCCTTGCATAACACGTGACAGATCTGCATCTTCTAACTGGCACTTTCTTAGCTGTTCCTTGTCCCATTCATCTGTACAAGTTATAGTCATTAGCCGGACATCTATAATGTCTTCTTTAGCTTCGGCTTTTGAACAGTGCTTGCATTCCAAACTACATGGTCTTCGTGACATTGCATCGGCATTTCCATGGGTACTACCTTTTCGATGCTCAATGGAAAATTCATAGCTTTGTAGTCGCTCGATCCACCGTGCCAATTGTCCTTCCGGATTACGGAACTGCAGTAGCCATTTTAAAGCTGCGTGATCTGTCCTGACACGGAATCGCTGGCCGTAGAGGTATTTGTGAAAATGTTTAACGCACTCTACCAATGCCAACAGCTCTCTCCGCGTAACGCAGTAGTTCCTCTCTGGTTTTCCAATCGAACGGCTGGAATATGCAACTACCTTCTCCTGTCCATCGACCAGTTGTGATAAAACGCCTCCTATATCATATCCACTCACATCTGTATCTAGAATAAATGTTGCTCCTGGAATCGGATATGCTAACATTGGGGCAGTGCACAAACGCTCCTTCAATGTTTGGAAAGCCACTTCTTGCTCCTTCTTCCATTCAAAAGCTTTATTTTTTCTTGTAAGCTCATGGAGGCTATGGGCTACGCTGGAAAAATTTTGTACAAATCGGCGGTAATATGTGCACAGCCCAAGGAAACTTCTTAATTCATGTAGGTTCTGTGGTCTTGGCCAATCCTTTACAGCCTCTATCTTTTCGTTCGCAGTGCAGATGCCCTCTGTCGTTACCTTGTGACCCAAATAATTTACTTCCTTTTTAAACAGCGAACACTTTTTGGGACTTAACTTCAGACCAGCGCCAGCTATTCTTTGGAAAACTTCCTCCAAGTTCTTAAGATGTTCATCGAAATTCTTGCCCAATACGATGATGTCGTCCAGGTACACCAAGCATGTTTTCCAATTTAGTCCTTTCAATACCTGATCCATGAGTCTCTCGAAAGTAGCTGGTGCATTACATAGTCCAAAGGGCATTACTGTAAATTGCCAAAGACCATCTCCGACGCTGAAGGCTGTTTTCTCTTTGTCTTCCTCCTTTACCTCCACTTGCCAGTAGCCGCTTTTCAAGTCCAGTGTGGAAAACCATTTCGTACCAGAGAGCGAGTCCAGAGTGTCGTCAATTCTTGGCAATGGGTAGCTATCCTTTTTCGTAACGTTATTCAACTTCCGGTAGTCCACGCAAAACCTCATTTTTCCATCCTTCTTCTTTACAAGTACTACCGGTGAGCTCCAGGGACTAGCTGATGGTTCGATTACGCCGCTGTCGCTCATTTCTTGTATAATTTGACTCACAACTTCCCGCTTCGCCAGTGGAACACTACGTGGAGCTTGACGGATCGGCCTCGCATCTCCAGTGTCAATTTGATGTTTCACAACGTTGGTGCGGCCTGGTTTAGAACCATCCTGGTCAAATATGTTCGCGTACTTTAGGAGCAGTTGTTTTGCCTTACTCTGATATGCTTCCTCTAGCCCCTGCGTCCATGCCGTGATGTCATTTGAAAGATTAGTATTACTAGCTGAAACGTGTTCCTGGAGCTGTTCACAGTTAATAACTACTTCAGCCTCTTGGCATCTTCCCAAAATAGCTCCTTTAGTCAGTTTGAGTGGTGAATTGAACTCATTGAGTACTCTTACCGGAACACGTCCATCTTGTTTTGTCATAGCCAGGGTTTTTCCTACAAGTATGTTCAGTGCTGAGTTGTTTGCTGCTTCGACAACCCACAATTTGTTTGTCCCACAATCTCCATCAACCTTTGCCCAGATGACTGCTTCGGATTTTGGTGGTATTCGCTGACTCTTCCACCAGCACTCGTTTACTGCTGTAGCCTCTCTCGTAGCCGAAATTAAGTGGTACATACATGTTCTTATATCGCATCGTCTTGCTTTGCATGTCGATCTTGATGCCCTGGTCGATTAAGAAGTCCACTCCTATTATGATTTCATCAACAATCTCTGCCACTATAAAATTGTGTACTACCGTGACGTTCCCAATTGCGACTTCACATGATACTTCTCCTAGAACCGTGCTGTCTTCTCCAGTGGCTGTACGCAATCTTGCTCCATGCAATGGTGTTATCTTCTTGTTGACTAAATCCGCTCGAATGATGGAATGAGATGCACCCGTATCTACAGTCAGTAAACGTTCCTTTCCATCCACATGTCCTCCGACAGTAAGATTGTTTGACCTTCTTCCAATTTGTGAGATAGAGATTATGGGGCATTCAATTGAGGGAGCCAGCTGTCGCCCCTTGCGGCTGACTCGCTTTAGTTTAACGATTGAGTGGACTTGGAGATTTGCTCATCTCCTTGAGCTCTGCGTTTACGGCCACCCACATTGTTGGAGCTATTGGGACCGGTGCTGCAATGTCGTGCAATATGACCTGGGTTGCCGCACTTGAAACATTTAATAACTCCGGCATTTTTCTGTTGTGATCCCTTCAGTGCTTCCAAAATTGTGTCTACCCAATCTGGTCTTTCCACTTCCACACGATGAGCTTTGTATGCTGGTTTACTCAATAGTGAGGCCGTTTCCTGAGTCAATGCATGTGATACCGTTTCAGCAAATGTCAGTTTTGGGTTTGCGTATGTAGCTCGCTTCGTTTCCACGTCTCGTATGCCATTTATAAAACTCTGGATTTTTACCCTCTCGGTGTATTCCACGGGTGCGTCCGCATTTGCGAGATGAGCCAACCTTTCAACATCTGAAGCAAACTCTTGCAATGTCTCATTTGCTTTTTGGTAGCGGTTTTGCAACTCAATTTGGAATATCTGTTTTAGATGCTCGCTTCCATAACGTCTCTCGACAGCGGCCATCAATGCTTCATAGTTGTTCCGCTCTCCTTCGGGAATCGTCTGTAGGATTTCGGCTGCTGGCCCTTTCAATGTCACGAACAGAGCTGCAACTTTATCTTCAGCATTCCAGTTATTCGCTGCCGACTTCTTCTCAAATTGGAGCTTAAATACCTGGAATGGAACAGAACCATCAAACGTTGGGGATTTTACCTTCAGAGTAGACGTTGAAGTGATTGGACGGTTCAATTGTAACTCCTGAATCCGATCTTTCAAAGCATCCATCTCGGCCTCCACTTTATTTTGTCGTTCACTAACAGCCTCCAGCTGCGATGAGAATTTTGTTTCCTGTGCCTCCAGCTTTGTTGAGATACGCTCTTCTTGTGCTTCGAGCTGTAATGTTATGCGTGCCTCTTGTTCTTTTAATTGTTCTGCAATTTGTGACGCCATGTGTGTTTTCTGTTCTTCCATCTTCGATGTTACTCGTGTCTCTTGGGATTCCATCTGTGATGACATATACGTTTTCTGTTCTTCTAGTTGAGGTGACATATACGTTTTCTGTTCTTCTAGTTGAGATGGCATTGTCGATGTTTGAGCAGATATTGCAGCCAAAATCATGTTCAAGTCTGTGCTCGTAACTGTCTGCGTAACTGTCTCTTCCATTTTTGTTGTTTCCTCGCCATCAAGATGAAAGTCATACTCTTCCACATCAATTCCTTCTACTTCCATTGCCTCTCGTAGCCGTGCCTGAAGTTCAAGTTTAACGCCGCTTGTATTCAATCCACGGCTCTCCAACTCCCTCTTCAGTTGCTGGATCTTCAATTCACTGAACTTTGCCATGTCCTTGTTGTCCTCTGGAATTTATTCAACAATTCCTCTTCTGACACCAATTGTAACGAATTTACTTGCAAATCCTCTTATTTGCAATCCTCTGCTAAGTTCGAATCACTAAACTGTTGAATAAATAACTCCAATTTGTAATAATGCAAAATGGCGTTTATTAAAGTACTTCACAATACACTCAAACTGTGCAACGAATAGCTTGCTTAATAACCACGCTGATTGATAGCTCAATGAAACTCTACTATTCAAAATAATACTGCTATTGCTCGCTAGATATCGTCTTAATCGCAACTGCTTGATAACTCAAATCAAACTGAATTACTTCTTACTCGCTTGCCCCGCTTTTATAGTTTACGCTGCATACTTCTAGACCCTTCGATTTCCAGAACTTACTAGTTCTTTCGGCTACAAAATCGCTAGCCACAACTACGTGCACAAATTATTGCTCTCTCTTGTGACAACTCAGGTAAGATATATGCATGTGTTTGTGCATTGCCGCTCCGCTGCTCGTATACGTACATATGTGTAGACGCAATTATTTATTCGTTTATGTAGATACATAAAGATTGAATTATTGATGTGAATGTTTGTAGTTTACAGTCTCTCGCGCGCTCATAGGCATATAAGTAAATGCATCTGTGTGTGACATCTCTCTGGGCTGCCTTATATATGTGTATACTTGATTTGATTATTAACGTAAATACTGCTTGGCATGGCCTTAGCATCGCCTTAGTGATGGGATAATTTAGTGATGCTAATATCCGTGACAATACATTGGAAAACAGCAGGCGCGTTTACAAGACCAAACGGCATGCGCGTGTATTCGAAACGTTCGTCTGTAGTTACGAACGCGGTATATTTTTTTGAGGATTCGTCGATTTCAATTTGGTGATAACCAGTACGAAGGTCAAGTGTTGTAAAAAAAATTTTTCCCGCAAGTTGCGCAAATTGTTCTTCCATTATCGGCATGGGATAGGGTATTTTTGCGGTAACCTTATTAAGGCTGCGATAATCAGCATATAAGCGATGTTCACCATTTTCTTTGTCGACCAGAACTACTGGCGCGGCGTATGAGGACTCACTTGGTCGAATTATATTATTACTCAATAACTCTGATACGATAGCGCGTTTCGCAAACGGAAAATGCGGTACGGTTTAAGACAAATTGGTACATCAGTAGATAGTTCGATATTCATTTTAGAAATGTCACACTTACCAATTTCGGATAATTTGCTTGCAAAAATGTCAGAACGTTGTTTTAATAACTCTGATAAATTCTGGCGATCGATTGGACTTAACTCATTGGTAACGTCAATTTTATTTATTTCTTCTATACGGCACTTATCTTGTCCAATAACTAAGCGATTACCTTCTTAACAGCACGGATTCACACAAGAAATCATCTTCAATGGCAGGCATATCAGTTGAATTATTATTCCCGTCAATCTCGATAATCACACTTACAGCTTCGGTGCTAGTATATTGTTCACCCGCGAAGCCTCTTAATGTGGTAAGCTGTTCACGCACTTCCCCGATTTTCTGCGCGAATGTTTTTCGAGTGAGAGTACGACTTCTACCGGGGTCAACAAAAGCTACGGTTTCTATTCCATTTACTTTAATGGCTTTTAGAATCTTGTCGTCACATGCGCGATGATCGATTTTATTAAGGCGGTTATCAGTTTTCACCTTACAGTCTGCGGTTGTATGTGTCGTACGTTGACAGTTTTCACATCGCGGCTATCGTTGCGGCTCGGTACAATTTATGGAATAATGTCCAAGTTTAAAACAGTTATAACACTTAACTTTTTCGAGTGGTAACGATTTCGACAAATTTTCATTTTCCACGAATGGAGATTTTCGATTAGGCTGTTTTTCTATCGACGCGTTTACTTTGGTTACCGGCTTAGGCGGTGCGATTTTTACATCGTTATAAATGCTGAAAGTTATAATGTCGCTGACATCGCGTATAGTTATTAGATATTTTTTTACATAAATCCGAGTCATTTATGCCGTTTATATTATGGCGCGCAATACTTGAATCTGATAACCCCCCTTTTGCACCCAGCGCGAGCATACGGTAGTAAAATTCTTGTGCGGATTCGTTGTTTAGACGTTTCGTTTGTGCCATCTTAAGATGTACATCGGTTTCGTTTTCGATACACGGAAAATCTATCAAAAATTTGTTAACGAATTCTGACCACGAACTAAATACACTTTGCAAAGAGTCAACCCAGTATTTAGCTGATCCCCGCATCTTTTGTTGTACGGCAAAGAAAAGTGTGCTTTCTCTCTATCCATATACATTTTTAAGGTTTTCGAAGCGTTTTACGAATTGTTGCGAATTTAGCGAGCGATCGGATGATGGATCGAAAAACGGCAAGAGTTCAACAATATCGCGCACATTCTCGTATGGATTATAGTAATTAGGTACTACCGGCGGCGCGCGAATGTGATCGAACGTATATGGTGTGGACGGATTATGGTACGTTGTATACGGTGCGGACGTCGATGGTGGTACGAATGTCGGCGGCACGAAAGACGGTGGTGCTTGCGTGTAAGCTTGCGAAACATATGCGTTTGATTGTGGCACAAACGCCACATGTCTTTGTCGAGATGGTTCAAAAAAATTATTTACGTTGCTGTGCTCTTGAGCAGTTGTCCACAGCGAATTTTGATTATTATACGCGGTCGGTACGATTTGCGGATGTACTACTGTATACGTACTGGTTACAGTTGGAACCGAATTTTCTATTGTCCCTACATTAACCGGCGAAGACGATATTGACGGGTGAAAATTAATTGATGTGGGTAATTTCTGGTTTTGCAGCGACACTAAATCAGAAAGAGTTTTTTCTAATGACGATAAACGCTGTAGCACGATAGTTTGACTATCACTTCGAACAATTCATTTTTGTCAACCGTTCAATTAATTGATTTTATTTCCTGTTACTGGTAAACCAGCATCCCGACTCTTTTTCTTTAAGTCACATACTTTTAGGCTGCATAATGGCATTGTGTTTCGTTCTAATTTTCGACTTCGAATTTTGGTGAGACTTTAAATTAAACGTATTCTTTATTCCCCTCACTCTTCGTTTATGTTGTTTTTCTTTTCGGTGATTCACGAGCCGAAGTGTTCGGCCATCACTTTTGTCTTTTCGAATTGTGCAACAACAAAAACGTACGGAGTCTCAAATTTGTGCAACAACAAAACACACGCACGAATAGTAACTTACGATTTTACCGGCGGAGTCTTAGGCGTTTTTTCACATGCACTTCTGAAAATTGTCGTATACTTACGAACGTTTTCCAATTAATTTAATTCAATTACGATTTTTAAGGTTTTAATGAATCTGAATAAGAATACTTTTATTCAGCGAAAGTATATATATTTGGTTTTAAATATCAATTTTATCCAATCGCGTCTTTTTCTCTCGGTCGTTCACTAAACTATGCGGGTTGCCGTCTTAATCAGCAGGGGTGTATTTTTTAAGATGATGGGAGCGTTGCCATCTGAGGTGGCACATGGGCGTAGTCAGCCAAATAATATTGTAACGAATTTAGTGAAATTCCTCCTATTTGCAACCTTCTACTAACGTTCTTATCGCTAAACTTTTGAATAAAACACTCCAATATTCCGTATTGCACAATTGTCTTTATTAGACTACTTTGAGTGTAGTTAACAATTATACTGCCCTTCGCAACTGATAGCGTGTTTAAAACAAACTGATTGATTCTTACACAGCTTTCGCTCCTTTTATACTCTCTGCTGTCTCGTTCGCATACTTCTAGGCGTTTCTTCTTCTAGAATTTACTACTTAGTTACCAGATATACGCGTCGCGTATGTATCGGTTATTTATAGAATCTCGCATCGCCATATGCGCGTGTATATGTGAGTACTGATGATTGCATACTTTTGTGAGTATCTCATATATATGCATGTGAATTTGTTTGTGTACATACAAGTGACTGCTTAGCATCGACTTAGAGGTGATAGTATCCCTAAGTGATATTAATATTCGTCACAATATTAACTGCGGTATCATACAATATCAGCTTAGGTCGAGATAATAAAGATTTGAGTTCTCGATATCGGTAATGAAATAAAATACACCAAGCCGCATACCTTAGATGATGTGACATGAGTCCAGGGAAATAGTATTTTTATATTTTATTTGAATAGTGGCCTAGAAAGCACTAGTCAACAAAGTACTGTGCTTCGACTTTTGTCAGAACTGGAATACTTTCATTGATAATTTCATCTAAAAAATAAAATTGTGCTTGACACAAAGAAAATTTCGACATGAGCGGTCGGAAACGAAGTTGGGTGTGGCAGTTTTTCGAAAAGTCGGTGGACGGAAAAAAAGGGAATTGCGCTATTTGCAATGTGGAATTATGTTTTAATTCATCCACATCTGCGCTAAATAACCACTTTAAGATGGTACATCACAAAAATCGCGATATCGAAACGTAAGTATTACCACAAGTTTTATTTATAATTTAGCAATAAAATAAACATATACTCTCAGTTCAACTATAACACAGCCAAACGAAGAAATTTCGGAAAATAACGGTCTGTTACTAAAAAGGCGGAACATTGTAACATCGATGTGCAACAGCGAACGTAAGGAAACGATAGCACGAGCAACGGCACGTTTGATCGCTACAAATATGTTGCCTATATCCCTGGCATCATCAGAAGATTTCAGGGGTTTCAAGAAGGTGTTGGAACCGGGATTCTAAGTACCTTGCGAAAGCAGTATTCATTCATGTTTGCAGCTTCTTTATACAGCAGTACGTGACGATATATCGAGGGACTTGGAAGAAACAGCAAGCATTTCTATTTCCATTGACGAATGGTCTTCTCGTACCCAAGATTTTTATATTTGGGTTGAGACGCAGTACTTCAATTTAAACAATGACTTGTGCAGTGTTACACTTTGCAACCAACAGTTGCAAGGTGCGCATATTTAATATTCTTTGGATATAAATTATAATTTGAATGCATTATATTTATTTTGTAAAATTTTTAAATATTGGCAACTTATGAAGCTTTCAAACCATAAAATTGAAATAACAGGCCATAAGGCGGATTAACAAACAAATTTTGGTCGTTTCAAAGCGAAGAAAGCGCCAAGGTGTTTCTATGTTATCTTAAACGTTTATGTGAATCCACCTTAAGTAACAATGGACTGCTTTGTCACTTCGCTTTAATACCAAAGGGCTTATGTAAATCCTTTTTTTCCGCATTGACTCGAGGAAGTGCTACATTTTTCGATATTAATCCTATAATGTATTCCTAATATTTATATGATACTATAAAGCTGGGTCAATAATGTTCGGCTTCGCCCGAACTTAGCCATCCTTAACTGTTTAATCTGAGTTTCTATTCAGGAAGGCCAAATGCTGAAAATATTGCTGCAGCTGTCGAGACCTGCTTAGAGGACTAGAATATATCTAGAAAAATACAAGCGATAACTCATGATAGTGCAAACGTGATGAATGCGACTGCGAAAAAACTTTTAAATATACCATATAGTGTTAAGTGTAGTGCTCATATTTTGCAGCTTATGGTCAAAGATGCACTTGGATCTGTTTCGGATTGTGCCAACTTATGCACAAAAGGAAAAAATATAATAGCATCATTCTTCCATCGATCAAATGTAGCCAAGTCTGCGCTTTCAACACACCAAGTACAACTTGGCATTAAGAAAAATTGCTTAGTTCAGTCATGTGAATTTCGTTGAACGCTTCATATGTGTGAAAGTTTACTTTTGAACCGAAATGCTATATGTTTAGTTTTAACGGACAGACCCATCACAAAACCGTGCGACGCGCTTAAGTTGGAGTTAAGCGAAACTGAATGGAGTGGGATGGTAACACTAGTGAAGCTCTTGCTGCCTATCGAAAAGGCCACAACTGTATTGTGCAGTGCAAAGTCGGTAACATTTCCTTTGGTCCGTCCGTTAATAAATCGCCTCATTGAAAATCATATGTGTCCTGCACTTAATGAACACAAAAACGAAAATGTATTTAAAGAAAGTGCTAAGAAATCTCTTTTGAAACGATTTGATATGGACAATGGTAGCAGTAACATTTGAGTTGCTATTGTATCCATTTTTTTAGATCCAAGATACAAAAGTTTGCAATATGAAAACACAGAAACAAAAACGAAAGTCCATGATTTTGTTAGAAGTAATTTAAAAAATGGAACTTCTGTGGATGACACGGTGGCCACAGAAAAAAACACTGATCTTGACTTCCTATTTGAGTCCGAAATAAACCGAACAGACCTTAAATCGCAAATGGATTTATACATTGCAGAACCACAAGTTGGTCACAACATCGATCCCATATTGTGGTGGAAATCCCATAGCGAAATTTATCCCGATATTTTCAACATTGCTAAGCGCTACCTGTGTATTAGGGCGGGTCGATTTAAAAATCGCTCATTGCTTTGTGAAAATCGTATTCTAGGGATCAAAATAAGAAACTTTGCCAAAGGAACCATACCTCTAAAACGAATTCTGATGCCCCCCCCCCCCCCACCTTTGGGTCGAACTTTTGGGTAGGGGCAATTTCAATTCTACCTGCTGTGTCTTGTGGTGGCTTAAAAAGAACAACACAAGCAATTTTACGATTTGCAATTGTGTCACAGTGATACCTTCATTTTTTAAACGGTTGAATAAAAAACCCACACAACTATGTTTACGACATGCAAATGCATCACAGTGATGCCTTGGTTTTAAAAGGGGGTTGTAAAAACGCTAATTTCTAATAATTTTTTTTAATTTCTTTTCTATTACTAAGTTAAATTCATTTTTTCATTTACATATGTTCTGACTATATAAATTTCTAAAGAGAAAAATAAACACCAAAAAGAAAAAAACATAGGCATTTAAAAGTGGGATTTTTCATAATTTGCCCCTGTTTCCTTCGGCAAAGTTTCTTATTTTGATCCCTAGAATATGATTTTCATAGAGCAATGGGCGTTTTTTTTGCCTCCCCACAAATCGCCCGGCCTACTGCGTATACCAGCCACTTCGGCTGAGTCCGATGGGAACATTGTCTCACAACGTAGTTGTTTGTTACCAAGAAATATAAATCTTCTTACTTTCTTGTATCAAAACAGAGATTATATGAAGGGGAATGAACTTATATAAATAGATATGTCGTTTTTATATATAGCATTAAGGACTATATGTTTTGGCATGATTTGCATTTTATGGAAATAAAAATCTTAGATACGCACATATTATTTTATATGTTTTACTAATTGAATTAGATTTTATATGTAAGGAAATTTATGCATAGATTAATAAACTTTAAATGAGGCGCAAGTTTTTAAGATATACCTATCGTCGCGCTATTCAGAAAGGGCCTCCAGCTGCCAAATACCCTCTGTGGAGTTATCTACTTTACTTAGAATTATCTACTATATTTTTATAAATTATTTTTGAATTAATTTATTTTGAATAATATTTCAAAAAGAAAAATTTCTTGTCAGTGTTTATAAAATTTCAATATGGATATTAGTATTTTAATATAAAAAATTAATAAAATTTTTAAATATATAGTTTTATTCTAAACTATAATTGCGATCCTACCAACGGACCTATATCCATATTTTATACAATTGCTGAATGTGGCGCTTTACGTGTCGCAAAACTACTGACCAATACAAAACCACAAATAGAAGTGCAGCTAAGTGACGTGCTACCAAAGAAAATTTGTTTTAGTTGCCTGAACCAATTACAGACTATCTACCGGTTTCAGCAAATGTGCACACGATCCTGTTCCGAATAATCACATCATTGAATACTGCTTAATATAAATTTTAAAAATTATATTCATTACGTTTTCATACAACTAGAAAAACCATTAAAATATAAATAAAAAAAAACCGAAATTAACAGGATAAAATACTACTATGAACTTTGTGTTTGCGCCATATTTTAACCACGTCATTATCTTCAACTTTCTCAATTGAATATCTTTGCATCTTCTTTCTGTACTACGAAAACAAACTTGATTCATTTGCACATCTGCAATATTAACAAATAACCACAATTTCAATTCAGAATTAGTTTCTTCTGTGCAAATTAACAACATTCAATCTCAGTATCAATTTATGGTTTTAACTCCAGCATCTATCAACAATCCCCAACATTTTCCAATACAAATTTTTCTTCTATCAAATTTCAACATTTTCTACCAATATCAACAATCAATAATTTTATATGAAACTACTCTTCAATCAATTTACAATTAACTACGATAATAACAATCAATAATCAAAATCTCAAACAAAATTTATTTGGAAATTCGCAGCAAGTTTTTAATCATATTTTTTTACTTATTTTAATATTTTTTCAATATTTAACTTTTTAATTATATGCTGATATATTAAAAAAAAATATTTTTCTTGATTACCTTATTATCAAATTAAAATTTTCTTTATTCAATTAAATATTCCCAAATTTATTTTTTCTTGTTTAAACTTCTTCTTCAGTATATAAATAAATACATTTATCAATTATGTACATATGCAAGAACTTTCACAACGCCAAATATTCTAACCCAAAATACAAACAATAACCTCATTTCAATTCGAAAGCAACACAAAAAAAACCACAAAAACAAGAAATAACTTAAATTTTTAAAATCAAACTAATAACTACAATCAATTTTAAAAAATTTCAAAAGATTTCTTAAAATAATTTTTATTGACATATATCAATTATTTCGTTTTGAAATTAAAAACATATTAAAAATTCAATATTAAACTCATTAACATGACACGAATCATTGACAATTTCATATCACCCTCAAACGAATAAAGGAATCAACTTTTCATTCCTTATCAACAACTTGTACATACATTACGCAGACTACAATTATATATTGAACATATATTCTGCATAATACAAGTTTTTAATTTTTGAGTGATTGTGCACACAAAGTTGCCACCTACTATCATTCAACCTCATTCAAGATTTTTCAAAAACATAATTATAATTGACAATATTTAACAAACAGCTATTAAGTTATTTTTAACCTCAACAACATAGCAATCACACAAACAAACATTAATATACATAAAATATTAATACAATAAGTAAACAATAACTACAACTAAAAATAAGATATCAACTACATCAAATCATCAAAAGATTGGGTACTTACATCAATACTAACATAAACTTTTAACGGAATTAACACATAATTCAAATTTTTTTCAAACTATAACGCAATATTTTTACTTAATATACACTGTAAATTAACATTAAAAAATAAATTTTTCGTTTCACTGGAGGGGGAGTAAATGTGGAGTTATCTACTTTACTTAGATATATCTACTATATTTTTATAAATTATTTTTGAATTAATTTATTTTGAATAATAGAAAATTTTCTTGTCAGTGTTTATAAAATTTCAATATTAATATTAGTATTTTGATTATTTTTTGTATGTTGATTATTTTACTGCGGTTTAGTTTTATATCCCCTTGCTCTTGCTGCTACAGATAACGTTTTAAAAGATTATTATAAAATAATTAAAGTAATAAAATATGTATTAATTATACCATTTGTCGCGAAGCAATCCTTAGGGTCTAGAGTAAGAAAAGCCTCGTTTGTAATTGTATGGGAGCTCGTTTACAATGTTCCCAGCTCTTCAAATTATAATTGAAACGTGTATGACGATAATACAGGGAGAAGAATGCTGGTTTGTACGAAAATGAAATTAAGAAGGTAGGATATACATTAGGGCGGGTCGATTTAAAAATCGATCATTGCTCTGTGAAAATCGTATTCTAGGGATCAAAATAAGAAACTTTGCCGAAGGAACCATACCTCTAAAACGAATTCTGATGTCTCCCCTTTGGGTCGAGCTTTTGTGTAGGGGCAATTTCAATTCTACCTGCTGTGTCTTGTGGTGGCTTAAAAAGAACAACACAAGCAATTTTACGATTTGCAATTGTGTCACAGTGATACCTTCATTTTTTAAAACGGTTGAATAAAAAAACCCACACAACTATGTTTACGACATGCAAATGCATCACAGTGATGCCTTGGTTTTAAAATGGGGTTTGTAAAAACGCTAATTTCTAATAATTTTTTTTAATTTCTTTTCTATTACTAAGTTAAATTCATTTTTTCATTTACATATGTTCTGGCTAAATAAATTTCTAAAGAGAAAAATAAACTCCAAAAAGAAAAAAACATAGGCATTTCAGAGTGGGATTTTTCAAAATTTGCCACTACGACCCAAAGGGGGACATCAGAATTCGTTTTAGAGGTATGGTTCCTTCGGAAAAGTTTCTTATTTTGATCCCTAGAATATGATTTTCACAGAAATCCACACAGATCCCCACAAATCGACCCGGCCTAATATACAAGCATATGTATATTTTGTCTCTTCCCTAAACTGGAAAAGGAAGTAAGATATATATTCAAACAAATTAGAAAAAGTAAGAGAAATGAAAAGAGAAATTTTTGCAAAAGTTATGACGAAAACAACCTTTGACTTGAAGATGTCCCTTTTGATGCATTGTTACAGGTCAATGATATCTTATCCATTTTATTTTCATACTTGTTTTTAAACTATCACTATACAGGTAAATACAATTATTTCTAAAGTTTCTTTTGCAAGAGTCATTCGATTTTGACGTTCAACCAAAATTATAAGGCAATTGGTGGCTGAACGTCAGAGACTCGAACAGAGAAATGGACTCGTGTTTAACTACTCAATAACATAAGGAATTGCTATAAATCGAATTTTGATCAAATGGGCGAAATTTAATGGCGCATAATCATAGTCAATATAAAATAGATTTTAAATTTAGTTGCAGCTTTTTGACATAATTTTGTATGAGCTATCTGTCAAAAAAGCTGAAACTAAATTTAAAGCTTATTTTTTTTGACTATGATTATGCCCCAATAAGTTTTAATTTGGGGTCTTACTTTATTGCACAAAACTGTAAAGAAAATTTTCATTGAATTTCGTTCATAATTACTTACACGAAAATTCTAAGCTCCTTTATATATTTTATTGAATATTTAAAAGAAACCAATAAAATTAGTTGGCAAATATCACAGATAATACTTATACGTGATGCTTTTGTAATCGAAATATACATTAACCGACTAACCGCTAGTGAGCGGTTAATCGACTAACCGTAAATGGGCGGTTAGCCGAATAGTCTAAATGTTTTTAATACTCGAATACTGGTAGTCGACTTTTAGTAGGCGACTAACGTCATATTCGAATAATTCGGCTAATCGACTAACCGAATACCAAGAGCCCTAATTTGATGCGGCGTGGCTCTTACTATACTCATGTATATTCTTATACTTCAGGAACGGTCGAATCACAAATGAACTCACTGTCCCACATATTTTTTGAGGTTTGAATAGAACACAATACAAGCAGAAAACGCCTTTAAGCTTGCTTGAATAAACCATCAATGGCTTGTATATTTCTAGCCAATTGTGATTAAATTTTCTTTTTAAATGGGCTGCATCAGCCGAAAATCATAGTGTGACGGTGGTACTCCACAATTTAAGTTTTTTTTTTTTGTGCGAAAGTCATAGTGCTTCGGGCATTGACCCATTCCCAATGTCATTATGATGATAATAACATCCTCCTGGTTCCACGGCACTCTCATCAGAGCTAGTTTGGCTATGTCTTCTTTTCGAAGATGTATTAAGATAAATGAGTTTTCGGCTAATAGTGATATAATTAATAAAATCAGACTTACCTACAGAAGTAGAAAAAAACTTCTTAATATCCATTTGTTAGCTAATTAATTTCAAACAATGACCACAATTGTTAGCTGTTTTAATTATTCACGTTTAATCGATGCTTATCGATATTTTCAGAGATGCAAAGTATCTGGTGCGTTTATGCACCTTATCAGTCTTATTCCTCGTGTTCCAAAGGTACATGAACCAGATACGGATGTACCATTGGAAAACCAGGATTGTTATTCAAAGTTATTTATCACTTTAGTTACTTTATTAGTAAGAATAGGTAAGTATTTTGTATGTGTATGTATTTATTAATAGATGTATGTAAATAAATATTATTAAGCTCAGAATTTGAACAAAAGGTGAGGAACTGAAAACCTTTTATGTTGTTGATGTTTAACTTTCAGTTTTGTGTTCTTAGCTCGCGAAGGGGGGCAAAGCCCGCCCTTATCCCCCATGCATACGCCCTTGGCTTCAACGGTTAGGGCGAAATAACATTTAAGGTTTGCATCATTTTGGCCGCTACAGCTGTTAATTCGAACAACTTTTCTTTACAACGTTCTAGTATACAACGCAACAGCAACGTAATATTTTATAAAAAATCTGTCACTTTCTTTTTTATTCAATTTGAAAACAATTTCCTTTTGATCTACAAATACTTAAATTTATATTTTTATAATCGGTAACTGATTATTATGTTCATTGTAGCAAATAAACTTTCAACGTACGTGATGTACAAGTACGTCAATTTTTAAACAGTGAAGAAATTGAATTGAAAACGAATTTTGTACCCTCATCCGCATTTTGCGGATATCACTTCTATGCCATGATGCATTGGGAAAAACTATTCAACATTAATACGGGTGCATGAGTGAATCGCCTAGTTACTTCCTGTGCTTTAAGGAGCCCAAATCCGCTTTAGCTACCTTTTCCTTTATGTTGCGAGATTTAAATAATTTTTGAAGAACCAAATTATGTAAATTTTCTTTAAATAAGTATGTTCTTGTTCAATTAATAGAGTGAGCACTCAATTTTAATTAGACGGCTGAATTTTTACAAAACCTTTGCTAATAACTTTTAAATAGAATTGAATGATAATTATCAGCCACCGGATTATGATTCCTGGGATCAAAACGCGTCTTCAGGTACTCCTTTGACAATTTTTGTTCTTGTCAAGTAAAAAATTATAATTTTTTGTACATGGAGTCAAGTAATCACGGTTGTAAGGAACTTTTAAAACTTCTAAAAAATTTCTTCATAGCGCCAATCAATGCATTTTTTAATGCGGATGCCCTGTCCATGCTTATTTTAGCTGAAAACTGTATTTAATATGACTATGACAGATCAAAATTTTAAATCCCGTTTTTAATTTAGGCAAGATTTTAACTAGACAGTATTTTAGTCAGCGTCTATGATTACGGGCCTTTGTGTATGACACATCGATAATTGCTCTTAATTTTCTTTTTTTGTGGTATCAACCCATTCTGTTTTCACATATCGTTTATTTTTTTATATTTGAATTTTTGAAATGCGGCTTATATTTCCAGTTCAAATTGTGGTTTCGTGTACTTTTTTTAGCATAGCCCTGCTATCCCACCATGTGACTGTTTCACAAAAAAGTAGTCTGTTTTCATTTTTCCTGAAATAAAATTTTAATTTTTTAATTTTTAACAAAATTTTTTTTCCAAGACTAGGATTTTTGCGAAACGGGCCTTTGCCTTATGTAGGTATTATAGTTGGGTTGACTGTAGGTGAATTCTAATATCATCATAAAGTATTGACTATGTTCCATAAGTATTTATTAACTATCTACTACTATTTTTTATAAAAGTATCTGAAGTATTAGTGCAATGTTTTGTTTTAACATGTATTTATGTTCTATTATTATTTTAGTTTAATTATTTATTTATTATTTTAGTTTAATTTCATTTACGGGAGAGACACATCGCAGAGCTTTGTAGTCAATTATCTCCATACCTTGTGGTATGTGTGAGGAATAGTCTTAAAAACGGACCTAGAGCTCCTACGGGTCATCGTTTCGACAAAAATGTTATAACGCAGGGTGTAGTGTTAAAGTTTATTTCACCGATTGCGTATAGGTATTTGAAACCAAATTTTGATTGGCCTTCTCGAAGAACCCTTGAACAATTTGTTCAAGAGTGGCTACGTTCCCCTGACTGCAATTTCAGCAGCATAAAAGCCCTGGAGCCAAGAAGTCGACGTTTTTCCGACGACTAAAAATATGTCTCGATATGCTGCGACGAAATGGCACTGAAAATAAATTTACAATGTGAGAAAAGTACTGGCATCGTTGTAGGGCTAGAACTTTACAGTGACGAAAACTGTACCTCTAGAGCAGCCTCGAGCGTTCTTTGTATCTTAAATCGGGAATCTTGGCCCATCCACTAGCTTACGTTTTTGTCCATAAGATTTGTGAAGGAGATATTATGAGGAAGTATACATATATTAAGAGTACATAACTCAGCTCCAGGGTATTGGTCTTTGTCCGCGCAATTGAGTTTTTTGACCAAGGTCCAAACTTCGTCAACTTTGCCAAAACAGTAGGTGTAACGTTCTATACTCATCTTTAAAGTAAATGGAGAAAAAATTTTCTTGTTCAAGTATTCACCTCATCTGTTAAAAAGTAAATGGGACTGTTTAGAAAATTCGAAAATTAGAGTTTCTTTTTGCTGGCTGCCCTGTGGACTGGTTAGATATAGTTCGTCTGCACGACCAATGCTCACTTCAAGTATAAAATGCACTCAAAAATTGACTGCCGCCCACTTGAGACCAAATAGTTTTCAAAAGATGAGTGTAAAACTATCTTCGCAAGTTTTTAGCAATTCTGTTTCAAGTGCCGTGTTTGCCATATATAGTTTTGGGTCTTTAAAAAGTTCTAAGTCTCCATCGTTTTCCAACACGGCCGAGTTTGTCCTGTTTTTTGATAAATTCTTCAATACTTTTAACAGTAATAAATTAAAAAAAAAATTTAGTTAAACGGTTTTATTGAAAACAATACTTACATTAAGTAATAATAATACTTAGAGCTAGAAAATAATTAGTTAGGTCCTAGGTACTAGTCACCACACTCTTCGTCAATCTAGGGCGTTGTTCAGACAATTAAATAAAAACGTTGGGCGCGTGAAATTTCTAAAAATGTGAGGCGTAGCAAAACCTGATTAAGGTTGAGTTGGTCTTACTTATGTATGACTATCAACTATCAATAGAAATTTGACGCGTCCAACGCTTTTATTTAATTGTCTGAACAACGCCCTAGATTGATGATGAGTGTGATGAATAGTACCTAGGACCTACCTAATTATTTTCTAGCTTTAATTATTATTTTCAATAAAACCGTTTAAATATTGCTGCAGCGATTATTGAAATTTTGACACAGAAACGAAGAGGTTCGTGCAAGTTATCACACCTATAATCCGAATACTAAATAATGGCGCACCCTTTACTCACGTTGCCGTGCATGTGACTTCTTCATTGCCCCAAATAGCACTTTCGCTGACTCAGTACACGCGCAAGCGATCGGTAACACAATACAACCAATAAGGCGTGAGCAGTGCAGCATAAGCAGTATTGGCCTATACGCGCAACTCATCGATTGTGAAATGTCGGTTGGTGGTGGGATCTGCAACGTAGGCATAAGTAAGTTAGACTTAAAAGTTAGTTGGTAACAAAAGAATACGTTTTAGATTAGTCGTATTAGTGAGTGCAACGAGTGCACAATAAATCAAGCTCAGTATCAACTTAACTAAATTTGTGTATTTCCTTTGGTCGGTGAACAGTGAGTTCACCGCAACTTTAATTTTTTAACAGTTCCCCTTTCGAGAACTGTAAGTGGGCCCCGAGACAGCGGGTGCAAAGTGGACAAAAGGTGTTTAAGTGTTCAGTTGAGAATAGACAAAAAATTAAATCCCCAAAGAACTAAGTGAACTATTCAAAAAAAATTTTTTCAAAAAAGCGTTTAAGTGGAGAAAAACAAAAAAAAGGGCAAAGAAATTAAAAGCCCAGTAATTAAGTGAACTATTTTAGAAAAAAGGGACAAAAGCCCTTCAAGAAGAGGAATATAAAAAAGCAAATAGTTTTAATCCAATGAGAAACTGGCTTTTGTGAGTATAATCTAATCACATTATATTTCCCTTTTCTTCTTCTATTTTTACAGTAATAAAATCATGGACTCTGAAGAAATCAGGAAGTCACTAACGGAGACGAATGGGGCTATCAATGCCATTCTCTCCCAACTGAAGAAAATGGACCAAAGGCTCAAAAGTGTCGAGTCGAAAAATAACGATGAGTCTTTGTCAGGGCTCAGTAGTAATCTGGAGAGGCTAGAAGCCCAATTGGAGGAAGTGCGCAGGCAGTCATTGGATAGCAGGCCAGAACCGGCTGTAGAACCGCTAGTTAGTCCTCGGACGGAGATCGAGCTAGCGGAGGTGGCTAAGCTGCCGGGCTGCGTAAAAGAGTTGCACGTATTCGACGGATCACGGGAGCACTACGGCTCCTGGGTCCATAGTGTAGAACAGGTAATAAAGGATTACGAAATAGTGCGGCATAAGCCGATTTACGCAGCCATCTTGAGGCACATTAGGGGGAAGATTAGGGGCGCAGCAGACTCTGCATTACTTGCGCACAATATACTAGATTCCGACTGGGGCAGGGTTAAGGAAATTCTTTCCCTGCATTACGCTGATATAAGGTATATAGAAACGTTGGAGCCGCAATTGACGTTAATGTCACAAGGGCGTCAGAAGATGTCCGACTTTTATGCGCAGGTTCAAAAACAACTGTCCCTAATGATTAATACCATAAAGGCAGAAAAGTATGCACACGGGGAAACAGTAGAGGCATTGGCAGAGGCACATCGTCGAAGAGCATTAGATGTCTTCATTAGGGCCTAAACGGGGATCTGCCTGCCCTTCTCCTAGTTCAGAACTTGAAAACACTATCCGAAGCATATTCGGCATGTCTGAAAATATTAAATGTAGACCGCAGGAACTCTATTTACCGCCCACTCTTCCACAGGGATAATAAAAATTTGAATGACAACTACCAACCTTCAGCCCCAAAATGTTTTAAAAGGAATTATTCCAACCACGACCAGGGTTATCCCGCTCAAAGAAATTCAGTTCACCCAAATGGCAACCGCGTGTGGCAGAATGGCAACCAACAAAGGCCTAGACCTTCCTACTCAGGATCAGCGCAAACCCGAATAAGCAATCAGTCTACCCAAAATTGGAGAAGCAACAGCACAACATTGGCGGTGGTAAGAGCAGAAGCAGAACTCAAACCCGCCAGACAGGTGGCACTCGATTTTCAAGATATGACAGCGCCAAGAGGGGTACAAGTTCCCCAGGATATTCAGACAGAAACCCTAGCAAGCAGCAGAAACTTTTCCATCTAGTACCGGTTGATGAAGAACAAATCGAAACCAACAAAGAACAAACCATGGGGGACCAAGTAAATTTTACCATGGGAGCCTCGTGTCCGGCGTACCTTATCTAGAGTGCGCAACGCAGGATTTAGGTATTTTAGAGTTTCTAGTGGATACAGGGGCCAACAAAAATTATATAAGCGAACGCGTAGCTTGCAGGTGTTTTAGGTTCGAATCTCAATAAAGCTTGGTTTTTTTTTTTTTTTGATGGAAAATCCCGTTAAAATATCGAATTATGAATTTTCGTAGGGCAAAAGCCGATGTTATTTTGCTCATTCCAAAAGTTTTCTTCAAAGTGCGGTTGACGCGATCTATATAAAAGTTACGCGTGTTTAAATATAATTTAATAAATTAATTATGATGTCGCGTGTTCGCTAATGTGTTGTTGGTGGGTGTGTAAACACCGAGAAGGTTTTGCCGGTCTTCCGTTGGCCGGTAAAGCCTTCTCAAGACAAGAAGTGGAGGGCGGCTTTGGGCATTGCCCTTAACGCCAATATTCCTAAATGGAATACCTATGTGTGCCGGGCACACTTTACGGAACGGGACCTACATCGCAAAGGCAACCGCCTGAGGGAGGATGCTGTGCCATACGTTGACATTGGTAAGTAAAAAATAATAATTTAATTAATGTGTGAAAATGGTGTAAAAGAGTGTGAAAAAGTACATGTGCGTGAGATGTGTGTGTTTTCTTACCCAACAGAAATTTCTGTAAATGTTTTTGGAAATAACTTTAAGTAAGTTTATAAAATAAGCGAAGTATAAACGCTTTCAATATTAAATAAATTTAAATTTTCTTCAATAATCTTTTTGTAAGCGTTGAGACCGAATGTTTGTTAATGATTTAGTTTTATAAACAAAAATCAAATGTATTGCTTTCTTTTAAAATTTTATGCAAGCTTACATTTTTAAGCTTCTAACCAACGTTCCGTTTCGAAATCAGCGTTTTATAAGCTTAATATCTATTTCTTTAAACTTTTTAAAAATATTTTTATATAAATAAATATGTTTTTGAAATAAATTTTTTTAATTTTTTCGGTTTATTTCATTTCGTTGCTGTTTTGTTTTATTATTATATTGTATTCTTTTATATTCAAGTTTTTTTTATTCAATTTATTATTATTTTTTTTTTTTAATTCCTTTTATTAAATTTTTAGTTTATTTGTTTATGTTGTTTTATGTTTTATTATACTTTTATTTTATTTTATTTTACTAACATTTTTTTCTGTTTTTAATTTTTATTTTCTAAAGTTTTTTTATCAAATATTTTGAGCGGCATTTTTTTGTTAAATTTATTGTTTTTTTATAAAGTTATTTTTTTTATTCTATTTTGTAAAGCTTTTTTATCAAATATTTTAAGAGGCATTTTTTTTTGTTAAATTTATTAATTTTTTTTATACAATTTTTAATTGGGAAAACCAACTAAAGTATAGTATTTTCGATTTAGATGCTGCGGTTGCTGTCCCGATTGCCGAGGTCGTCGAAGTCGCCGACGAGGAGCCAATGTGCTATGCAGCCACTTTTTCTGCGCCCGTTTCTTCAACTCCAATTGCGGAGCCACGAAAACGGGCCAGAAAATGCTGCATAGGGTCCTGCCCAAAGGACGAAAGCTGTGTCCTTTATTCGTACCCTAGCGACGAGGCTGCTTTCAATTCGTGGGCGACGGCATGTTGCTTAAATGTCCCTTTTAAAAACAGAAAAACGTTGAGCATTTGCGAACGTCATGGTTCATGGTAGGTAATGAATGGATGGGACCAATATATAAATAATAAAACAACGAGCGGCATTGAACCACAAGTTGAAAAAAGAAGAAATAAATTGATACAAGTGCTTTACACCTGCACCAAACACCTTATTAAATAATTGGCTCCTAAGACCTTACTTAATGGGGCAAGTCAATTTACAATGAATCATCATAATTTATTTACAAAAAATCAGAGAATTAAAATTTCCAATATATTTGCTCTGATCAGAAATTTTTTGGTAACATACGAACAGAAAAAAGTGTTAAGAAAATTTTCTGTTACGTCTTGCACCATGTTAAGTTAACATGAATTTGGGGAATAGTGGTGAAGTGCAAGACGTGTCACATGCAAATGGATCGTAAGCAGTGGATGCCAAAAAAACTCCTTCTCATTGTTTTTAAATTCTCTGATGTAACGCTAATGTATGTTTTTTTGGTATTTTCGCTATTTGCTGTGTTCAGGTCCTTGTGTTTGTTTTTGTTTATTGCTATTTGTATTAAATTTTCTATTGCATTGAATGGATAACCATTTTTGTGTAATATGTTTATCACTTTCTCTCTGTTATGATTTATGAACTCCTGGTCGCTCAAGGTGTAAATTTTCGATATAAAATTGATAATGGTGTTCTTCTTTTGCGTCCATGGGTGGTTGGAATGATAGTTAATTAGTCTTGATGATGCTAAGGATTTTGTGTACCAGTTAGTTGTTAGTTTGTTATTGGATTTGTATATTTCTATGTCCAGGAACGCCAGTTTGTTGTCCATTTCTTTTTATACTCAGTTGAGCAGAGCTCACAGAGTATATTAAGTTTGATTGGATAACGCTTGGTTGTACATATATAAAGGAATCGAGATAGATATAGACTTCCATATATCAAAATAATCAGGATCGAAAAAAAATTTGATTGAGCCATGTCCGTCCGTCCGTCCGTCCGTCCGTCCGTCCGTTAACACGATAACTTGAGTAAATTTTGAGGTATCTTGATGAAATTTGGTATGTAGGTTCCTGAGCACTCATCTCAGATCGCTATTTAAAATGAACGATATCGGACTATAACCACGCCCACTTTTTCGATATCGAAAATTTCGAAAAACCGAAAAAGTGCGATAATTCATTACAAAAGACCGATAAAGCGACGAAACTTGGTAGATGAGTTGAACTTATGACGCAAAATAGAAAATTAGTAAAATTTTGGACAATGGGCGTGGCACCGCCCACTTTTAAAAGAAGGTAATTTAAAATTTTTGCAAGCTGTAATTTGGCAGTCGTTGAAGATATCATGATGAAATTTGGCAGGAACGTTACTCTTATTACTATATGTACGCTTAATAAAAATTAGCAAAATCGGAGAAGGACCACGCCCACTTTTAAAAAAAAATTTTTTTTAAAGTAAAATTTTAACAAAAAATTTAATATCTTTACAGTATATAAGTAAATTATGTCAAGATTCAACTCCAGTAATGATATGGTGCAACAAAATACAAAAATAAAAGAAAATTAAAAAATGGGCGTGGCTCCGCCCTTTTTCATTTAATTTGTCTAGGATACTTTTAACGCCATAAGTCGAACAAAAATTAACCAATCCTTTTGAAATTTGGTATGGGCATAGATTTTATGGCGCTAACTGTTTTCTGTGAAAATGGGCGAAATCGGTTGATGCCACGCCCAGTTTTTATACACAGTCTTCCGTCTGTCCTTCCGCATGGCCGTTAACACGATAACTTGAGCAAAAATCGATATATCTTTACTAAACTCAGTTCACGTACTTATCTGAACTCACTTTATCTTGGTATGAAAAATGAACGAAATCCGACTATGACCACGCCCACTTTTTCCATATCGAAAATTACGAAAAATGAAAAAAATGCCATAATTCTATACCAAATACGAAAAAAGGGATGAAATATGGTAAGGTAATTGGATTGTTTTATTGACGCGAAATATAACTTTAGAAAAAACTTTATAAAATGATTGTGACACCTACCATATTAAGTAGAAGAAAATGAAAAAGTTCTGCAGGGCGAAATAAAAAACCCTTAAAATCTTGGCAGATATTACATATATAAATAAATTAGCGGCATCCAACAGATGATGTTCTGGGTCACCCTGGTCCACATTTTGGTCGATATCTGGAAAACGCCTTCACATATACAACTACCACCACTCCCTTTTAAAACTCTCATTAATACCTTTAATTTGATACCCATATCGTACCAACTCATTCTAGAGTCACCCCTGGACCACCTTTATGGCGATATCTCGAAACGGCGTCCACCTATGGAACTAAGGATTACTCCCTTTTAAAATACTCATTAACACCTTTCATTTGATACCCATATCGTACAAACGCATTCTAGAGTCACACCTGGTCCATCTTTATGGCGATATCTCGAAAAGGCGTCCACCTATAGAACTAAGGCCCACTCCCTCTTAAAATACTCATTAACTCCTTTCGTTTGATACCCATATTACACAAACGAATTCTAGAGTCACCCCTGGTCCACCTTTATGGCGATATCTCGAAAAGGGTTCCACCTATAGAACTAAGCTCCACGCCCTTTTAAAATAATCATTAACACCTTTCATTTGATACCCATATCATACAAACAAATTCTAAAGTCACCCCTGGTCCACCTTTATGGCGATATCTCGAAAAGGCGAACACCTATAAAACGAAGGCCCACTCCCTTTTAAAAATACTCATTAACACCTTTCATTTGATACCCATATCGTACAAACAAAGTCTAGAGTCACCCCTTGGCCACCTTTATTGCGATACCTCGACAATGCGTCCACCTATAGAACTAAGGCCCACTCCCTCTTAAAATACTCATTAACTCCTTTCGTTTGATACCCATATTGCACAAACGTATTCTAGAGTCACCCCGGGCCCACCTTTATGGCGATATCTCGAAACGGCGTCCACCTATAGAACTAAGGCCCACTCCCTTTTAAAATACTCATTAACACCTTTCGTTTGATGCCCATATTGTGCAAACAAATTCTAGGGTCACCCCTGGTCCACCTTTATGGCGATATCTCGCAACGGCGTCCACCTATGGAACTAAGGATTACTCCCTTTTAAAATGCTCATTAGCACCTTTCATTTGATACCCATATTGTACAAACGCATTCTAGAGTCACCCCTGGTCCATCTTTACGGCGATATCTCGAAAAGGCGTCCATCTATAGTACTTAGGTCCACGCCCTTTTAAAATACTCATTAATACCTTTCATTTGATACCCATATCGTACAAACGCATTCTAGAGTCAACCCTGATCCACCTTTATGGCTATATCCCTAAATGGCGTCCACCTATAGAACTATGGCCCACTCCCTCATAAAATACTCTTTAGTGCCTTTCATTTGATACACATGTCATACAAACACATTCCAGGGTTTCCCTCGGTTCATTTTCCTACATGGTTATTTTCCCTTATGTTGTCACCATAGCTCTCAACTGAGTATGTAATGTTCGGTTACACCCGAACTTAACTTTCCTTACTTGTTCTATTGTAAATTGTATCTTTGTGTGTTGTCTATTGACTGTTCTTAGAATTTCGTCTACGCCTTTGACCTTAACTACGGCGAATATATCGTCTACATATTTGGTTATGTATTTTATATATATGTCGGAAGATTTTAACTCTGCGATGCTGTCGTCAATAATTTTGTCAAGGACAATTTCTGCAATGGTTGAGGAGAAAGGATTTCCCTTTAATTAAATTATTATTTTTTACTTACCAATGTCAACGTATGGCACAGTGTTTCAATTCTCTGGTAATGTTTTGTTGTCTGTTAGGTGTGGTATGTATGTAGAAGGCGTTTTTGCTAGATTCCAACTTTTTTGCATGTGAACACGTCTTGCACTTCACCACACACAATCCAATTTCAATGTTAACCAGTTAACAGCAGAAAATTCTTTGTCAACAGTTTCAGCTAGTGTATAAATTCTCTGGATTTTCTCTTAATATGATTTCTTTGTGGGAATATAGGTATTTAGTAGGATTAATTAAATTTAAATTTTATTACTTGGAGCAATATATTTGCTTGTTTTATAATTTAATATGAATTTGAATTTAATTAATATAATTTAGAAATTTTAAAAAAGGTAAAATAAGCTTAATTTCAATGGTAAATGGAGGGTTGAAAATAGCCTTATGGCGTTGCTAATACGTATATACGGTCTAAGTAGCAGATAAGACAACATGGAAGATATAATACGCTTGGCGCACCTGTTAGGCGCTCGTTTAAGGCTGCAGGTGTTTTAGGTTCGAATCTCAATAAAGCTTTTTTTTTTTTTTTTTGATGGAAAATCCCGTTAAAATATCGAATTATGAATTTTCGTAGGGCAAAAGCCGATGTTATTTTGCTCATTCCAAAAAGTTTTCTTCAAAGTGCGGTTGACGCGATCTATATAAAAGTTACGCGTGTTTAAATATAATTTAATAAATTAATTATGATGTCGCGCGTTCGCTAATGTGTTGTTGGTGGGTGTGTAAACACCGAGAAGGTTTTGCCTGTCTTCCGTTGGCCGGTAAAGCCTTCTTAAGACAAGAAGTGGAGGGCGGCTTTGGGCATTGCCCTTGACGCCAATATTCCTAAATGGAATACCTATGTGTGCCGGGCACACTTTACGGAACGGGACCTACATCGCAAAGGCAACCGCCTGAGGGAGGATGCTGTGCCATACGTTGACATTGGTAAGTAAAAAATAATAATTTAATTAATGTGTGAAAATGGTGTAAAAGAGTGTGAAAAAGTACATGTGCGTGTGATGTGTGTGTTTTCTTACCCAACAGAAATTTCTGTAAATGTTTTTGGAAATAACTTTAAGTAAGTTTACAAAAAAAACCGAAGTATAAACGCTTTCAATATTAAATAAATTTAAATTTTCTTCAATAATCTTTTTGTAAGCGTTGAGACCGAATGTTTGTTAATGATTTAGTTTTATAAACAAAAATCAAATGTATTGCTTTCTTTTAAAATTTTATGCGAGCTTACATTTTTAAGCTTCTAACCAACGTTCCGTTTCGAAATCAGCGTTTTATAAGCCTAATATCTATTTCTTTAAACTTTTTAAAAATATTTTTATATAAATAAATATATTTTTGAAATAAATTTTTTAAATTTTTCGGTTTATTTCATTTCGTTGCTGTTTTGTTTTATTATTATATTGTATTCTTTTATATTCAAGTTTTTTTTATTCAATTTATTATTATTTTTTTTTTCTAATTCCTTTTATTAAATTTTTAGTTTATTTGTTTAAGTTGTTTTATGTTTTATTATACTTTTATTTTATTTTATTTTACTAACATTTTTTTCTGTTTTTAATTTTTATTTTCTAAAGTTTTTTATCAAATATTTTGAGCGGCATTTTTTTGTTAAATTTATTGTTTTTTTATAAAGTGATTTTTTTATTCTATTTTGTAAAGCTTTTTTATCAAATATTTTAAGAGGCATTATTTTTTTTTTTTTTTTGTTAAATTTATAAATTTTTTTAATACAATTTTTAATTGGGAAAACCAACTAAAGTATAGCATTTTCGATTTAGATGCTGCGGTTGCTGTCCCGATTGCCGAGGTCGTCGAGGTCGCCGACGAGGAGCCAATGCGCTATGCAGCCACTTTTTCTGCGCCCGTTTCTTCAGCTCCAATTGCGGAGCCACGAAAACGGGCCAGAAAATGCTGCATAGGGTCCTGCCCAAAGGACGAAAGCTGTGTCCTTTATTCGTTCCCTAGCGACGAGGCTGCTTTCAATTCGTGGGCGACGGCATGTTGCTTAAATGTCCCTTTTAAAAACAGAAAAACGTTGAGCATTTGCGAACGTCATGGTTCATGGTAGGTAATGAATGGATGGGACCAATATATAAATAATAAAACAACGAGCGGCATTGAACCACAAGTTGAAAAAAGAAGAAATAAATTGATACAAGTGCTTTACACCTGCACCAAACACCTTATTAAATAATTGGCTCCTAAGACCTTACTTAATGGGGCAAGTCAATTTACAATGAATCATCATAATTTATTTACAAAAAATCAGAGAATTCAAATTTGCAATATACTTGCTCTGATCAGAGATTTTTTGGTAACAGACGAACAGAGAAAATCGTTAAGAGAATTTTCTGTTACGTCTTGCACCATGTTAAGTTAACATGAATTTGTGGAATAGTGGTGAAGTGCAAGACGTGTCACATGCAAATGGATCGTAAGCAGTGGATGCCAAAAAAACTCATTCTCATTGTTTTTAAATTCTCTGATATTAATGTTTCCCCTTCAAGAAAAGCTTGAAATTTCTACCGCGCGATGGCGCCCGGCATCAATGATAGAAAATCAACTTTGACAGTTAGTACTACATTGGAAACGTCAAATATATCTTATTTTAGTTGACAGTGACTTTTCGTACGTATTGGGTGTGCGCGACTGATTTGTAATTGTAATTGATTTGTTGCCATTATTCAACATTTTGCTGTGAAATTTAGTAAATTTAAGCATTTTCTAAATGAAACAATAACAAAAGCAGTGGAAAAGTATAGTATTGTGTGCACAAAAGCGAAAACAACCGGAAAATTGTTAAAAATTGTCTGCACCTTTGGGCGCAGCCGTCAAAAAGGCAATTTTGTTTACATCTTAGGTGTCAGCTGAAGTATACAAAAGAAACCTGAAGAAAAGAAAAACAAAAGCTGTAAAATAAAAGAATAAAATAAAAATTTCCAAATGCATTTGGCATAAAAAGAATTTGTTTTGTTTACATTTTTATTGAAGAAATAGTTGTAAACAATTGTTAAGGTTTTACATATCACGTTTTGGCGTCGTCCGCCGACTCGCAAAACTAAATAGATTTTGCAAAAAAATTTTCGGCAAATTTCTGGGAAAGGAATTGCCAAAATGGCTACAAAATTTAATGAAAATTCCATGTGCGTGTTCCTTTGCGTTGGATGCTGGTTGCTGGTAATGTGCTGCAATACCCAGGCACATCTAAATGTGTATCTGAATCCACAGGAGGTGATGCGGTTATTAGGTGAGTTCATTGATCCCAATGTAGGGCCAGATGTACGTATGTATGTATGCACAAATGAATGTGCATAGAAATGCATTATGAGGGGTGGTGGGGAAAGGGAGTTATGTGTTAAGGGGTAACTCTTCACATTCAAGCACAATACTTCTATTTTAAATACTTATCTATATTATCTAAAATCCAGTTGACTAGGCATTTAAAATTCAACCACCGATTCAAAAATCCAATTGGCCTTCTAAAATGAAACTCGAAATGGTGTAGGCGGAAAAACTTATCCGACAAAGGCAAATACACTTTCTACTTAGCTTCCAACGGCAGCCGGTTCTATGTAACGGAGCGAATAGACAATTTTTTCCCCGACAAAGGGCTGTCATTTCAGTGTTACCCCATTAAATTGGTACATCCCTTCCGGGAGGGTTGTTGTTCGTGTTTTTGTTGTTGTTGTTGTAGCGATAAGGACAATCCCCGAAGGCCTTGGGGAGTGTTATCGAGTTGATGGTCCTTTGTCGGATGCAGATCCGGTGCATTCCGATACCAAGCCCGACCATCTCCAAACCCAATTGTCAACCTCACCTATCCGCGGCGAATCCTGTTTCACTAACAGACGAGGCTCTGGCGACCCTAAGCTCCTTATGGAACTTGGGGTTGGGGAGGGAGGGGATGGCCTGAAGGTTTAATGTGGCCACATAAATCGTTCCCGAGATGGTCGGGCCAGCACCTTAATGTTGCTGTGGTACCGGAGCGTATCGGATGTGTATCCGGCAAAGGACCATCACATCGATAACACTCCCCAAAGCCTTCGGGGAGCAACCTTATCACTACAACAACAACAACAACAACATCTCGGGAACCATTTGTTATCACCACATGCGACCTTCTAGGCCATCCCCTAGATCCATGAGGAGTTCAGGGTCGGCAGAGCCTCGGCTGTTAATGAAACAAGATTCGCCACGGATAGGTGAGGTTGACAATTGGGTTTGGAGAAGCTATATATTGCGCTGGCAGCCTGAAAAGGTTGCGCTACACAACCCCTTGAATCTATTTGGTATTGTAGTCCTCTTACGACAGGCATACCTACCGCGGGTATATTTTAATCCCCTAACCCGCTGGGGGCTTCCGGGAATGTATTGCAAACTTTTAAATCAGGCGACAAACCTGGCGATGCTTAGCACTTGAGCGGCCGGCCAATTTCTTTGTAAGTTATATCCTGATCAGAGTGGCCGTGGACTTCGTTGGTGACAATGTCAGATTGTGCGAGCCGAAAAAACAGAAGAGCTTGGGGATACTACAATTTATTTAAAGACTGGGTCATCTATTGATTGGTTTTCATTATTGTGCAGTCGTCGGAAAACCTCCGAGTACCGAGTTCATTGGTCCATCTTTTTTTAGACAAGTGCAAAAGGTGGACCTGGCATGCATTAAAATTGCCTGCCATGGTTGACTGTATCAAAAGCTTTTGACAGAGCAAGCGCCACGAGCACCAACCTATGATAGGGGTTTCATGGTTTTTTCCGTAATTTATCAGAGTGAGAACCTCACATGTATGAGTCCATAGTGAATACTGAATAGCCGAAAATTGTTCAGTTAAATGGGGAAGCAGAACGTCTTCGCTAGTGCCGTAACAAGTGGAATCGGTCGATACGACTCATCTTCATTAGCATTTAGTCGCCTCTTACGACAGGCATACCTACCGCGGGTATATTCTGACCCCCTAACCCGCTGGGGGTTCATTAGCTTATGGCGGAACTATACAAGGTGGCAGCATGGGACAGCTGATTTTTACTTTCAACTTCCGGCGCAGTACGATTTTGAAGTAGTCCATCGAATTTACAAAAATAAAGTACATGGAACTGTTATTTATGTTTGTATGTATGTCACCATGCTGCCACCTTCTATGGTTCCGCCATGCATTAGCTTATTTTCCAGGTTTAAGCAGTGAAATTATAGTTAACATTTTCCATTTCCCTTTTTTTTTTTTTGGAATGACACAGCACTTTAACGACCAGTTAAAAATATGCATAAGGTTGCTGATGTCCTCATAGCAATTTAGCATCAGCGTAGTTATTCCGTCTGGACCTATTAGTTTGGAAGACTTGAACTTTTGATAGCTTCTTTAACCTCTGGAGGTGACGGTGATGGATGACACGTTGTACTTGTTTTAGGTGCCCCTCTATTGGGTCGACGTCTAGCCTTTTAATCTTTACTTTTCGGACACTAGCACCACCAAGCTACTAGCGCAACCATCTCAGGAATTCGGTGTGGCCACGTTGAAACTGTAAAATTTTCCGGATGATTTATGATCCTGTCCGTAATACTTATAACGTGTGTCAAAGAAGGTTTCATAAAGAGCTGTATAAGCTTTACCTAGACGTGAGCATATGCAATGAATAAAAGCTCATAGGCCACGCTGGTTGTTATGCAAATGGAAGAATACGCCGCGGCTCAGAAAGTATTTCTCTCGGCAAACATATTCAGGGATTCTAGGGATTGTGCTTCCATTTGCCTAACCCAATTATCATTCTAATATCGCTTGGTGACTCCTGTGTCATATACATATATATGAGGCGAGGATCTGGCGACTCCAAGCTCCTAAACGAAGGATCACCCATATAGTTCGATATCAATTCATTCCCAAGATGGTCGGGGTAATACCTGAAAACCTTCGGGGAGATGCCTCATTCTTGCAAGAAGAAGAATAGCAAAAGGTAGTCGTATTCAGGAGTGTGATATGGATGCCTCCCTTGTCTGGTAGTAGCGTGCTCCCCCAACCACACCGAAGGTACTGGGGTTGAGTCCTGGTCAAAGCAATATCAAAAATTTAGAAAACAGTTTCAATTAGAAAAACTTTTTTCTAAAAGTGGTCACCCCTAGGCAGCTGTTTGGGAAACACTCAAAATGTATTTCTCCCATGAAAATCATCTTTTGGAGAAGCTTCATCTGCCCTGCAGCTAGGCCCAAATATTCTCAGAGGTAAATCGCGTAAAGTTTTGATTTTTATTTATGATCCCAATTGGTGACAGTTATCACGAAATAGGCTGCTAAGCACCAGTTAATGATGATGAATATTACTTTAAGTAAGACGATACAGAGGTTAAGTATTCCAAGGTTTCTGTAAATCTACATTTGGAACAAATCCAAATACCGAAATAATCTAAAATCTCATTGACAAGCTTCCTTTTTTTATCCGAAGTGAAAATGATAATTGGTAGTGATCTTGAAAAACTGCACTGCTGGTTGCTAATTAAACTACGTAGGAATTTGCATTCTAGAAATTTGTTCTGCCATAACTCGTACGAATTGAATATTTTGCTATTCCATTTGTCAAATGCATTTAGTTCGCAAAAGCTCTATTTTATTCAGAAATGTCAATTCAGAATGATTTTAAAACATCTCATGTCCTCCAATACTACATTAACATTAACCGACCATCTCGGAAACGATTAATATGACCTCATTACCCCCAGCGGGTTAGGGGGTCAGAATATAAGCGCGGAAGGTATGCCTGTCGTAAGAGGCGACTAAAATACCAAATAGATTCAAGGGGTTGTGTAGCGCAACCCTTTCAGGTTGCCAGCGCAATATATAGCTTCTCCAAACCCAATTGTCAACCTCACCTATCCGTGGCGAATCTGTTACATTAACAACCGATGCTCTGGCGACTCCGAACTTCTCATGGATCTAGAGGGTGGCACGACGGTATGGCTTGAAGGTCGCATGTGGTCAAACAAATCGTTCCCGAGATGTTCGGACTTGGTACCGGAATGTACCGGATCTGCATCCGGCGAAGGACCATTAACATCGATAACACTCCCCAAGACCTTCGGAAGTGTCCTTATCGCTGCAATAACAACAACATCAGCGTGGTTATTCCGTCTGGACCTATTGGTTTAGAAGACTTGAACTTTTGATAGCTTCTTTAACCTCTGGGTGTGACGGTGGTGGATAACACGTTGTACTTGTTTTTAGGTGCCCCTCTATTGGACCGACGTCTAGCCTTTTAATCTTTACTTTTCGGAGCACCACCCACCAAGCTACTAGCGCAACCATCTCAGGAATTCGGTATGGCCACGTTGAAACTGTAACGTTTTCCGGATGATTTATGATCTTGACTCCGATGAAAAAAAAGATCATGAAAACAGATTTTTTGAGTTTTAGATTGTGATTTCCTACGAAATGGCAACCCCAATTTGCAGGCCTTTAGTACGCGTTCTTAATTGGTTCAGTCATAGGCGGTTGAGGCAGTAGCTGCCTTTGATTAATTTTAATCAGAGATGCCCTTCAAAGGTTCGTAGAGCGTCGGAAATTGAGTCGGCATTCACCTACATGTCGGCGAACGCAGCGACTGAGATTCAGCAGCACAAGCAGTGCATCATTTTTCTGTTGTTGTTGTTGTTGTTGTATTAACGATAAATACACTCCCCGAAATTTTTCGGGAGTGTTATCGATGTTGATTGTCCTTTGCCGGATACAGATCTGGTACGTTCCGGCAACAAAGCACTATAACAAACATTAACCGACCATCTCGGAAACGATTAATATGACCTCATTACCCCCAGCGGGTTAGGGGGTCAGAATATACGCGCGGTAGGTATGCCTGTCGTAAGAGGCGACTAGAATACCAGATTCAAGGGGCTGTGTAGCGCAACCCTACAGGTTGCCAGCGCAATATATAGCTTCTCCAAACCCAATCGTCAACCTCACCTATCCGCGGCAAATCCTGTTTCACTAACAGACGAGGCTCTGACGACCCTAAGCTCCTCATGGAACTTGGGGTTGGGGAGGGATGGGATGGCCTGAAGGTTTAATGTGGCCAAATAAATCGTTCCCGAGATGGTCGAGCTAGCACCTTAATGGTGCTGTGGTACCGGATCTGTATCCGGCAATGGACCTTCACATCGATAACACTCTCCAAAGCCTTTGGGGAGCAACCTTATCGCTAGAACAACAACAACAACAAACTCGTTAAACCTTCTAGGCCATCCCGCCCTCCATTAGGAAACTGAGGGTAGCCAGAGCCTCGCCTGCTAAACATGTGCATCATACCTACATATTTGTAACAGGATTTCCCTCGCGTAGGTGAGGTTGACAATTGGGTTGCGGAAACTATAAAGCTTTGTATTGTGCTTATCAGCTCCTTGAATCCCGAATCACTTTTTTTCACTTGTAAATTCTATTCTCTAAATGCAAACTTTTAAAAACTTTTCAAGTTAAGCACATTTTAAATTTCCTTTTCGTCTTTGCGTATTTTAGATATGCACTGCTGGTTGCTAATTAAACTACGTAGGAATTTGCATTCTAGAAATTTGTTCTGCCATAACTCGTACGAATTGAATATTTTGCTATTCCATTTGTCGAATGCATTTAGTTCGCAAAAGTTCTATTTTATTCCGAAATGTCAATTCAGAATGATTTTAAAACATCTCATGTCCTCCAATACTTTCTGTTAATATAGTAGTATGCTGGGAAAAGATATTCGTTCGTCAAAGAACTAGGCAAAATAGAAAAAATATGAAAAGAGAATAAACTCGCATTTCGACATCGAGAATCGCGCATATTTGACTTGCGTTAAGTAACTCGACACGCTTCTGCAAAATACTTTCCTACTTATTTGTAAATAGTAAGCACGTTTGCATAGACCTCTGGGATCTACATTTGTATGTATGTACGTATATATGTTGTTAGTTGGGATGTTATGTTAACATTGAGCAATTCGCTATGTCCACTAAACATTGCCAACACCTACACTACGCCCAGTTCCCCGCTCACTCATCAGCCTTATTGAAAGAAGCCACTGTTGGTCACGTTTGTCGCACTTGCTCTGCATACTTTCCACTTTGTTTTCCAAGAAATGCTCTAATGCTTATGAAGTTTTTTCATTCTTTTCCGCCTTGCTTCCATATCCCTCAATTTGCACTTGTATTCACTTTTTATTTCAGTATTTTTTTCCCAACTCTCGAAGCTCGTCAATAAATTTTTTGTGTAAACAACACAGACCAACTTCAAGTTGTTGTCTTAAGTCTCAGTTCAATTCTGCAATTGAAGCTCTGAATGTGACTTGTTACACTTCATATGTATATAGGGTAGTCTAAAAAAAAATTACTTTGCAATTGAATCTGGTATGTTAAGTTCACAGCTGATCAATTGTGCGACTCTTTTATTTATTTCTGTATTTTATGAACTTGAAGGAGCAAAAAACATTAAAATCCATTGAACTCGCAAATAATCTTGGTTTCAGGACCCTCTTCGCGCTAGATAATTATCTTCCCATGAACCCTTTTACGTATCAGGAAGTACTGTCAATTCATGAATGCCTGCCATAACGGGAACCTGGTCGCGAGAACATTGAGGGTAACGAAAAGGCAGACGAACTTGCATGGCCAGGTGCACTGCTGGATCCACTTATATCAATCAAAATACACAAACACAACAGATTGAAGGAGTTAGCAGTGTCCTACTCCTCGGACACTTGCATAATAACTAATCAAACCTAGCCGAATTACGATAGTAGGAGAACAGAGGACCTACTAAATAGGTTAAAGAAAGAAATCTTCAGGAATCTTCAGGTGTCCCTTTGAACAGCATTTGCAGCAGCTTCGGCGAGGTAAACAGCAAAAATACAGTCGCGCACTACCTGTGTGAATGCTGTACCCTAGCGCATACTAGGTTTCTAACTAAAGGTAGTTATATTCTGCTGGAACTGAAAGAAGTACATAGCTGAATGTTCTGTAAAAATATCAGCAGGTTCATTGTCCGCACAAAATGGTTAAAACGGATTACCGACTAGCAATACTAAAATAGCAGCAATTTGTTCCAGGTGTCCGGGTGGCACGGCATACCAACCAACAACCATAGTAATAAACCTTCTAAAGATTTCCGCCCTTTAATCTTCGAAACATATATAAAACAATTCCCGGCTCTTTCTACTACCGCAAGGACATGAACATCAGACCGACAGACATTTGGACCTACACTGATTATCCCAAAAGGATCAGGGTTATTCAAAACCAGTAACCACCCATATACTATTAGTACGAGATGTCTTGCCCGATTATTTTAAGGCTTTTTCACCTTTATTAATCGGTTTTACTATAACATGTTTGCATTAGTGCTATAATTTGTGAACGGAAAGTAGATACTATCAATCTTCTTGTAGCAAGGTGTCTTTTTAACGCAACTAGCACCTTAAGGTACAAACCCGACGATTTCATATAAACGGCGATTTCTAAAACGATTTCATATGAGCCGATCGAACCTTCTATATGATCCCATCATGATTTAGGCGTCTCTTTTTTTCAAAGAGCTAGGACAACTAGCTTAAAAGGATATGCTATTACGAAGCCAGCCGAGACCTGCAAATGAGGGGGATCATGATCTATAATCTCCATTTCTATACTTAAAAAGACACAACTATATGACACACTCTATACACAAGTATGCATCTACAGAGTTGTGGCTCTGTATATGGCAGCAAATGCACCTGATTGTGTTAACTCGGAGATGAGCTAAAAATTGTAGGATTTTCTTGGAACTGCAACAAAAGCAATAAAGAATGCAACAACATAAACAAATAAGGTGCAATAAAAACTTATTTTATGTTTACAAAAAAGAAAAAAATAAATAATAAAAATAACAGTAACACAAATTAACAGCATTTCGAAAATTACTATAACAATAAATACAACAAAAAAAATCAGACGGCAACAAAAATTTAAATGAGCTTCAACCATAACTTCGAAGTTGGTCAATAACAGTAAATAAATAACTGAAAAATTAAGCAACAAAATTCAAATTAACCATGAATTGCTGACAAATGAAGAACAACAATAAAAACTATATTTGTGTCTTGTGTCCGTTGTCATAATTCGATGGTCAGTTCCAGTAAATTGTAAACAGACTACAAGTGGATATTAACGAAAAAACAATTATGAAAAATTAGACAATACGCATCATCATTGTTTTGCTATACACAATCAAACATATATACATACATATATACATACATATGTACATAGGATGTGAACATGTGTTCTGTCAGGAGTTGTAAATGCTGTTCTACGCACAAAACGTTCTTTGAACGAAGTGAAAGAAGAAAAGAAAGGGAAAACGGGAAGAGCAACCAACTGCGACGCTTTGAAACCTAAAAATGTAAATTTTTTTAAAATTTTTTGTGTTAATTTTAAATCTAAACAACTTTTCTTTCAAGCGGGCTATATAATTTTTTTTATATATAAAATTAAGTTGCATAGAGAAAGATCTGAAGCCCCCTAGAAAAAAAAAATTGATAAAATTTAGAAAGTGCTTCTAGAAGATCGGGATTAACACTTTATTGTAGTAATTTTAATAAGCTATAAAACTGCATTCTCAGAAAAACGCAATCGTAGAACTATAAGCATTAATTAGTATTGTTGTAAAGATTCTTAGGTTACGACTGCAAATATTTTTAGTGTGAGCAGAAAATCATCATGAACTCGTTTTCATCAAATTATGGCTAAAGAGTCGAGAGTTATACATTTTTCATTCACAAATTGCATTATTAATTAAGCCGTATAATTATTAATACCGAGGTCAAAACGCGTCTTTTAATGCCTGTCTCGACATTTATGCACGTGTTTAACAGTCAGTCCAGAATGTTTTGGTAATATCCGATGTTATTAGTTTTTTATATTTCCGCTGTTAACCATTTTATACTGGCTTAGGGTCACTTAAATAGGATTGAGAAAAAACAAAGTTTAAGCTTTCCGCTATGTAATGGTACGTTCTATCTCAAAATTCTAAAGTTTTACCTAATCTCATAAAAGTTAAATCAAACTCTGTTCCTCGTATAAGGTATATGGATGTGTAAAAAAAGGTGTCACTCCTATGATGACACCCTATGGATTTACGTATATGTAAGAGTTGCCCGTATCTGAAAACAAAGAATGCATTCTAATGAAGTGCTTGGATGTGAAAAATAACAATTTTAAATTCAACCACATAAATAACACATTTTTCTTATTTACGACTTGCTTGTAGATGCTAAAGGATCTAAGATTAATTTGTAAAGAAAACTGGATATTATTTTAAGTCAGAATGTGGATTAATAACACTCATCATTCCCACGATATGCCGTATAAGTTTATTTTACAGAAATGTTTATTTATGAACTAACGAACCTGGCAGACTTTGTTCTGGTCGATCCATTGTTATAAAAAATAATTTTTTTTCAAAACTTTCGCGAGTGACTGCTAAGAAAGAATGTAAGAAAGGAAGATTTTGTACCCTTCCGAGTGAGACTAAACCTTCACCCAGAAAAAAATGTTTTCCTAAAATAAGGAAAACGCTTTTAAACCACACTTTCTGAAAAAAATTTCTTGAATTGAGGAAGACTTTTATGGACTCAGAAAAATATTCTATTTTTCTAGAAAACTTTCCATCAATTTAGAAGATATCTTCCTTAAATATTTTCAATCGGTTTTATTTAATCTCAGTGAAATTTGTGAATAGACCTTGGGAGTCCCGGAGTCCTCCCTTGCGAAGTGAGGTTAAGTTTTATTTATTTATGAAGTCAATGAATTCAATTATAGTACAAACTGAATAAAAAGCTATATTATATATTTCGAGGCTTTGAGATTTTAAAGTAAAATCGTTCAAGAAGAGATGTACAATCCACCCTACCATTGGTAATTTTAAAAATGAAATATAATTAAAGAACTACTTGGTTTGTTTCTAAATAAGGTTGATTAAGAGTAAGAATTATATGTAGGCATCGGATCTTGATAGTTAAAATGTACGCAAGGCGAAGCAGATGGAAAATCTTTTGAACACGTTTAATTCTATTTCTGGCAGTTAACTGATATGGCCTTCAAATTAGAGCCCCAACATCAAAAAATTTAGAAAAAAGTTTCTCCAATTAGAAAAAAAATCCAAAAGTGTCGCCTCTCGGCAGTGGTTTGGCAAACATTCCGAGATTATTTATGCAGGAAAAGCTTCTCGGTGAAATTGCCTTGCAGCTGCCGTTCGGAGTTGGCATAAAACATGTAGGTCTAGCCCCGCCAAATTGTAGGAAAACATTAAAAAAGAGCACGACGCAAATTGGAAGAGAATCTCGGGCTAAATCTCCTCGCTGGTAAATGGCGCCAAGTATTTATTTATTTTATTTTTGCCTGATAAAACTCAGAATTGAGTACGCTTTGTTGGTAATTTAGTTAACGCAACTATCAAAAGTGAAGCTAGACTTAAAGACAATACCAAGACATTTGTTCAAGCAGGATGTAGATAAGATATTGTGACCTTTCGCATAAGTAACTTCAAAGCACTTATTATATCAAGGAGAGACGAGAATTCACATGCCATAGATGCAGGTTATCAATGTCTGCTTGGAGCTTTACCAAATCATCATGATTTTCATGAGAACAATAAATATTTAAAACATCTACACAAAGAAAATATTTTGCAAAAGCCTAGGTTAGGTTAGATTGAACTGGCCGGACTTTGAGGACCTCACATAGACAGAAGGAGTCCGCAGTGTTACCAGAAGTTTGTTTAACGAACAAACTCAAAACCCCTATCAAAACATAGCACCGATGTTATAAAATAACTCCGTTCTCTTGGCACTGTTCAGTCAAAACATCCGACATGAGTATTCAGCCCTCTCTTTTTCATGATAGGAGTAACTTTGTTAGTCCAAGGTTGTAAGACCTACACATGATCTTTGACACTTTACAGCCCCGAGCTTGGGTCCACGCCTTTTCCGCTTGGTAGGTCATGTACACCTCTCGTCTTCTCTTAATTAGCTAGTTCTTCCGGTTTTTCATTCTCACCAATATATGTGCATGCTTCTCTCTGTCCCGATTCTTTTCAGGAATTGCTTATACTTTAAGATGCTGTGTTATGCGATAATTGATGCTTGTCTGTCAATATAAAAGTTGGTGCGGTTGCAGTTCCAGCAATTTTCTTCCAGTATATTGGTTACGGCTACTACATCCGCCTGAAAGAATCTACAGCGATCTGGCAGCTTGTAGGATCTGTTTATTTCTGGATAAGCGCAGTATAACGCAAACTCTACTGCTTCCGCTACTTTGAAGCCATCGGTGAAAACGTGTATCACCTCGTCCGGGATTTGGACAGTCTTGCGCCAACCATTCAAGAAAGAAACAACTATTTGTATCATTTACGAATAATGCGAATAGCAATGGGTCTTAAAGCCTTCCTTGGGGAATATTTGTTTGCATATTTCACACAATACTAACGGTACGAGTTAGCTCAGCGGGTAGAGCACTCGACTGTTGAGTTGAGCACCTCTATTGGTAGCAAAACACCATATATATTTGCAAAGTTATTATTTACGTGCAAACTCTTATGTTTGCGCTTAGATTTCGTAGTAAAAGACAAGTGCTCAACACTTACTTGCATTATAAAAAGTCAACGTTAGGACATACCGTAAAAAGTTGTGCAATAACTCCGACTATGTTAAATGTTAACACATAAATAAGCATTAAAAAAATTTATTACAAAAAGCAAACAAATAAAATTGGAAAAAAATTATGAGCTCAATAAAATGAAAATACGTACAAAGTAATAAATGAATGAAATTAATTACTCACATTACTTAATTAATATTCCTGACCAAAGAATTACTATTCATAAATAAATTTTTTATTTCTGATGAATAAAAAACTAGCTGAGTCATTAAAAATATTGTCTACACTTACCTTTGAGTTTATGCCATAAATATTGAAGTCTAGAATAGAAATTAACGGTTATTAAACTGTATTCTCGCACACTATCGGAAAATTTTATAAATAGTGGCGGGTTCGTGTCGTGTTTGGACAGATTTTTTGTTAACAAATATTTTCTTTGATAATTTTCTACTTTTGTCACAAGTTATGTAAAAACACAATTTTTATGATTTTCTTCTGACCAAACTTTTCTATGCATATCTTGTCTTCTTCATTCAGCAACAATTGCTTTTTAAAGAACTTCTCGAAAACATATCGGAGTTAGAAGAGAAAAGAGAACTTGAGGCTTTGACCATCAAATTCTCTGCAATATTCATTTCACATTCCAATGAGCAAAATTTATAAAGTAAAGGTGCAAAGGGTCCTAATTTCGGTAACTTAGTTGCAACTTAAGTTAGCTCAGATTTGGGGCTAAGTTTTTTTTCGGTTTCACCAACTTAGCTACTAAACCCGTTTGACACACAAAAATCCTATCAGCTGTTTTATACATAGTAGTATTTTTGGCTACGTTTTGATTACACGCCACCCAATGAATTTGAAATATTGTCAGTTTGCTTATTGGTAATTTTTTAATTCTTTAAAAACCAAATGTAAATATGTCGCTGAAATGCACTTTTAATGCGTTTGAAACCAACAAACTATTGGAAATTTGTGGCAAATATGCGGGAATAATTGAAGGGGAAAACCCGATTGCATCAGAGTGAAGGAAAAACACTATGCTTGGGAAAAAATTGCGCAGGAGTTCAACGCAACTAACGAAATTTATAACAAATAGAATTAAAGAAAAAATAAAAAATTTGCTACAAAAACCAAGGCAGCGGAAGAGCGTAGGGCGGTTTATGGCACTGGCGGCGGTCCTGCTACACCACAGACTCTGTCAGGTGTGGATGAGAGGATTTTTGTTTTTTTGTTAATGTTTATTTATTTAATATTCATGAGCTTAGATACTAAAATAAACAATAGTTTCAGTTGTCTTGTTCAATATAGTTATACAATGAATCTAGACGAGTTCTCATGTACTTGACGGTCTTCATATTGATATAATATAACATTTTATTAATTTATAAAATTTAAATGTTACTGCTTTAACTTTTTACTTATATTGCAAAGAAAAAACTTTTGATTTTGTATAAATCCATTCCTGCCAAGGTAAAGGAATTATTCGGGGGGTGTAAACAATTTTTTACAGATAACGAAAAGTATTCTTCGCTTTCGTAAAAGGGTGCACTTATCAAGGTGTTATTGGCCTTGTCGAGGCAGCGTATTATGTGTCTTCTTGTCAGATTTATTATATGACAGTCAATTCTAGATACTTTTGCTATACTTTAAACCTTCGCATTTGATACGTATTTGGCCTATCACACCGTATGCCCTGGGTTCAACTCCCGGGCAAAGCAACATCAAAATTTTAGAAATAAGATTTTTCAATTAGAAGAAAATTTTTCTAAGCGGGGTCGCCCCTCGGCAGTGTCTGGCAAGCGCTCCGATTGTATTTCTGCCATGAAAAGCTCTCAGTGAAAACTCATCTGCCTTGCAGATGCCGTTCGGAGTCGGCATAAAACATGTAGGTCCCGTCTGGCCAATTTGTAGGGAAGAATCAAGAGGAGCACGACGCAAATTGGAAGAGAAGCTCGGCCTTAGATCTCTTCGGAGGTTATCGCGCCTTACATTTATTTTTTTTTTATTTATTGGTATAGTTATTGGTTGCTGATCTATATACGGAAGTGCAAGATCTCAGAATTTTCCGTTCAAATTTTTTCAGTCTTTCCATGTATGATGGTGACATGTTATACCAAATCGGACATCCTTCGTAAGTATAGGTCTTAAAAGTGATTGATACATGATCGTTTTTAGCCTGTTATCTAAAAATTTAGTGGAGAACATTTTTTTATAAGCATGGAACGCCGTAGTGGTTTTCTTTATTTGGTGGTTGATGTGGTCGTTATAATACAAAAATTTATCTAGATATATGCCGAGATATTTGACTATCGGATTGCTTAATTATACAGTTAGATTCGTTAGACATAATTTTGAATCTTTTCCAGTTTTTTTTTAATATTTGAGTTGCATTTTTTGATAGGTGGCGAAACAGGTCAATTTCACATTTGTTGGCGTTTACTTTGAGTTGTCAATCTATTGTATGGATGAGAGGATGTTGTCCATGTTAAATGGCAAAGAGATTGAGGGTATTCCAAATACTGCCGATTCAGATGCCCTAAATAAAGATATTAATGGTAAATTGCCTAAAGTTTGTATTTAGTTGTTTCAGTACTGATTTAGACTTTTCCAGCGGATAAAAACGAGGAACATCCACATACCAATTTAGAAACGCCTTTACCCGGCCCTGCCACACTGCGGAAAAAGACGAGCACACCACTGTGGACACCTCAAAAGCATTGTGACAAAAATCGGTGTCACGTCCTGAGAGCATCTGGCTTCTATTAAAAGTAAATGGACAGAAGCCAAATTGCAGGCAGAGGTTTCACTGGCAAAGAAGGAAGAAGAGAGGGTGGAACTTCAAATGAAGCACTTGCTTTTGAAACTCCGGAATGGTCTGCCACAATTTGCCGAAAAGATTCCGAAGCATAGAACCGGGGTGCAATGAAATCGGCCCTTAATCTCATTGAATACTAATTTTTTTTATCTTTGAAGTGTAAATTTGTATCTGTGCCCATGATTCACGGCAAGACAAAAACAAAAGTGCCTCAAGTGTATAGGGGTTGAGCAGCTCTGTACATGAGACTCAACACCATGACATCAGCCTGTGACTAAATTAAATGAATTTGTCGTTAAATCTGGTTACAATAAAACTTGCGACCTGTCAATAGCAAACGTTACACCCGGATTCAGTTCAATGTTCTTATTCTATTAGATTTTGGCTTTTTCGGAGCGCGCTTCTGCTCTTTTACGATAAGAATCTTGGTCAAAATTTACGTAAAAGTTAAACGATTTTTCTTATTTTTTTGTGTTCTTAAACATTTTTCGACCATAAATTTAGCTTAGAAAATCTGTATTAAAAAAACTTATCTTTGAAGCAAAAACCAGATCCTTGAGAGCTAAAATCTTATAAAACCAGACAATACTAAAACTTAATGAACTGAAAGACGCTCAACATTTTATCCAAAAAAGAACACTTTTCAGGTTACTTTTCGCCTTTCAGATTGTCCTCGGGTTTTGCTCTTTTTGCTATTTGAAAAAACTGGTCACCGTAGGCTTAAAACTACTAGAATACCCTATAGTTTTCATACTAAAGTGAATTTTTCAATGAAAATTTGTCTTCCTAATTGGCGAAATGAATTTTAGAAAAACTGACGGCAAATAGGAACACCAAGCTTTCTGAACTGTGGACTTAATGCCTCTCACTATAAAATTTGTGGTCTCTCTCACGCTAGCGGACACTGCTAACTACCAAACATATTTGGGGGAACAGATTAGCTATTTGAAACGACCAAAAGATTCGAGTGTCAAAAAAATTCTCAGGGCAGTCAAACCATGAAGTATAAGAGACAAGACCCCTAAATCTACTGGACATGTTTTTGATGGTTGAACAACAACAATAGCCAAAACACCAACAAGGTATTGTGAACAAAGTACAAAATAGTCAAGCCCGGGGGGGGGGGGGGGCAGAACTTACGACACGTCATTATACAGAACATATTCCGCGGTCTTGTAATAGATTGTACATTTCAAGTGTAAATCGGTTGCTTGGATTATCTTCAATACCATGTTACGGGAATCGCATCATTAAGACTGGGTTCCGATGATGTTCTTGTTATAAGAGAGTGTTGTTTATGTGGGCAGTCCTTTGCCGAATATATATAAATATTGCTACGCTCCGGAATGACTCTTTTTTCGACTCATCGACTTTTCGTTCTGCGTATTTTAGTCATTTGTGACGGGCATGCCTGCAGCGGAAATATTCTAAGCCCATAATCACGTGGGGCTTAACGCCATTGTTTTAGATTGGCCAACGCTCTCTTAAACTCATTCATTTGCTTAACAATTGATGCACGCTCTTCGCCGCACATTTACCTCCGTATTTGAAAATATTAGCCGTGTTTTTTAACACGCGCGTATACGTTTCGTTTGCGCGTGTTAAAAAACGCCTATCTTCGCTTAGATAATGCTTAGGAGACCCATCTAGCGGCTGTGGTAAAACAACTAGCTACAGCAACAGGGTGTACCGAAAAGCGGAGACGCAACGCTCTGATGGCCATAGGGTATAACATATAGCTGAATCAGTTGCGATGAATTGTGGACACACATATAATACATAGAATTAGTGTACAGGGTGAAACAAAGACACATATTTCAGTTACATCTGAGTATAATGCGTATTGAAATTTAGTAGGACAAAATTTATGCGCAGCAATTTCAGAGGTGTATTTATAGTTTGTCTCTTAGCAGTCAATATAAAGTTTAAGCGTAAACGGATATACGCGTGTTAAAAAACACGGCTATTGTTGGCTAGCTCATCGTATCTCCGCACTGAATTATTAATTTTTACATCATCGCAATTGGGCGGTAGAATATATTATTCGCCATCAGATATTGCAGCATCAACCTTGTAATATCCCTCGCTATTTACAATGAGGAGAAATTGTCTCGACAAAACTTATGGAAGGACTTACGCTCTGTATGTCGGCTACCCAGTTGTGTTTAATGTTGCTGTCAGAATTTGCCATGGTCTTTAATACTTTAAACATTTGCCGGATTTCGCCTTTTGGCGCACAGACACAGGGACGTAGGCGCATGTGTGAATTTCGTATTAAGCCGAATTTCAAATAGATCTTTAAAATTGTCATACTATACATTTTACCTATCGCCTATAACTTGGCCATTTGCCCAATGATCATAATAAACGGAATGCACTTAACAAAAAAATTGGTTCACTATGCTGTTGTAGCGATAAGTACCACATGAACATGATTGTGCATGTATGTTTGTATGTATTATGTGGCTGATGACTGTTGCATGCCATCGCGAAAACTGTCTACGTTATTTACCAGACGGAGTCGAATTTTCGGTTATGTGGCGTTAAAATGTGGTGCGCTGTGCTCAACTTGCACATCGAGAAAAATGGGCACCCAGTGTTTGTTGGTGTGTACGGAACTTTAGTGTATGACATTTTCAAAGTTATGTTCCGTTTTTATAGCTATTCAGCTGTGCATTTTGTTGCATTTGCATTTTTCTCATCTTGGTTTTTCAGGTTTTTTTTTCGGAAAAGAATTTATGACGCTTTTCCAAACGACAGCACTTAGCGGAAAAAGAGGGAAATAAAATGACTAAAATTCTTTGGTTGGTTTCCAGTATCTCGACAACATACGAGCAGTTTACGCACTCGTTTTGCCACATTAAACGCCATGCGGTTCCTCCATCTTTTGTTGATGGCATTGTTTTTGTAACAGTTGGAATACTTTTTCATTCGTTTTTATTTTTTATTTTTATTGATTTCTTTAATGAAGACGCAGTGAAATTTGGTGACAATTTCCTCTTCATTTTCCATAGAATTCTTTTCATGTGATTTTCTTTGTTTTGGTGAGCTCTTAGTGCAATAGTATTGCGTGATACACACACACATATATCCTCAGCTCCTTTCCGACCCACATTCATTCAGTCATAAAGTATGCAACTAATTATGCATTTAGCATTTACAGCTGCATTCCAAATTATTTAAATGCGTTCAGTTCTTTTTATTATTGTTTCTTTGTTTTATTACAAGTTTTTTATTTATTTCTCTTTATCATGAAATTTGGTTTAATACATTCACGAAGTATTCATAAGTACATAAGTGTGGCTTTGTCCTGTACATATCATATTCCACATAATTATGAATAGTTTTCTCTTTATCTTGCTTTGTGGCTGAATAAATTGTATTTTTATGAATGTCAGTCACGTGCCCTCGATGCACTTTGCATTGGGTGTTAATAAACTGGTAGCTCTCCTTTGTTGTATTGCATGAAGTTGTCACAACTTCTATCAACTAATTGAATGCTTACAGTGGTCCTCGAAAAATGGACTATTGCACCAGACACCGCATTTGGACGACGTTTCTTTCTCAAATGACCGAGCCACAATCAACTTTTTCGTATAGATGCGTTCAACGCAATGTTATGCATGACAGACGCGTCGCCACAATAACGCAAAATGTTGCGTTTGTAAATATGAAGCGACTTCAGACTTAGCAATTGAAACTTATTTCGGCTCGCCCATTCACATACAAAATTTCGCGAAACATCCATTCTATTGATTTTAAACATGCAGTTTTTAATTGTGAAAAACGGTGGAAAGTATCAAAGAGTGGGGAAAATAATTTATAAATATAAATATATGACCAAATCAAATTTAGATTATACCGGTCTTCCTGAAAATGAATGCGCAGAACTGTAACTCAAATTGAAACTAGTGAAGTCTACACTTGCATTTATAAAAAAACTAAAAAATCTAGTGTTTCGAAAAATAATCTATGACTTGCAAGACTTCTCAGATATGAAATTTTTCTTTTTTAGATTTTCAGCAATTAATTTAAACTCTTGAGCCTTGTTAGTAAACCATGAATTGGGTATGGTTTAAAAAAATTGAGATTTTAGACATATCGTTCAATTAAGTCTGAAATGTAAACCCAATAAAATTAGATAACAGCGTATGTTGTTAAAAAAAAAAAAAAACAAGTAAGGAAGGTTAAGTTCGGGTGAAACCGAACATTACATACTCAGTTGAGAGCTATGGTGACAACATAAGAGAAAATAACCATGTAGGAAAATGAACCGAGGGTAACCCTGGAATGTGTTTGTATGATATGGGTATCAAATGAAAGGGGTTAATGAGTGTTTTAAAAGGGAGTGGGCCATATTTCTATAGGTGGACGCCATTTAGGGATATCCCATAAAGGTGGACCAGGGCTGACTCTGGAATTTGTTTGTACGATATGGGTATCAAATGAAAGATGTTAATGAGAATTTTAAAAGGCGTGGGCTTAGTTCTATAGGTGGACGCCTTTTCGAGATATCGCCATAAAGGTGGATCAGGGTTGACTCTAGAATTTGTTTGTACGGCATGGGTATAAAATGAAAGGTGTTAATGAGTATTTTAAAAGTGAGTGATCCTTAGTTCCATAGGTGGACGCCTTTTCGAGATATCGCCATAAAGGTGGACCAGGGGTGACCCTAGAATTTGTTTGTACGATATGGGTATCAAATGAAAGGGGTTAATGAGTGTTTTAAAAGGGAGTGGGCCATATTTCTATAGGTGGACGCCATTTAGGGATATCCCATAAAGGTGGACCAGGGCTGACTCTAGAATTTGTTTGTACGATATGGGTATCAAACGAAAGGTGTTAATGAGTATTTTAAAAGGGCGTGGGCTTAGTTCTATAGGTGGACGCCTTTTCGAGATATCGCCATAAAGGTGGACCAGGGGTGACCCTAGAATTTGTTTGTACGATATGGGTATCAAATGGAAGGGGTTAATGAGTATTTTAAAAGGGAGTGGGCCTTAGGTGGACGCCTTTTTGAGATATCGCCATAAAGGTGGACCAGGGGTGACCCTAGAATTTGTTTGTACGATATGGGTATCAAACGGAAGGGGTTAATGGGTATTTTAAAAGGGAGTGGGCCTTAGTTCTATAGGTGGACGCCTTTTCGAGATATCGCCATAAAGGTGGACCAGGGGTGACTCTAGAATGCGTTTGTACAATATGGGTATCAAACGAAAGGTGTTAATGAGTATTTTAAAAGGGCGTGGGGCTCAGTTCTATAGGTGGTCGCCTTTTCGAGATATCGCCATAAAGGTGGGCCAGGGGTGACTCTAGAATGCGTTTGTACGATATGGGTATCAAATGAAAGGTGTTAATGAGTATTTTAAAAGGGAGTGGGTCTTAGTTCTATAGGTGGACGCCTTTTCGAGATATCGCTAAAAAGGTGGACCAGGGGTGACTCTAGAATTGGGTATCAAATGAAAGGGGTTAATGAGTATTTTAAAAGGGAGTGGGCCTCAGTTCTATAGGTGGGCGCCTTTTCGAGATATCACCATAAAGGTGGACCAGGGGTGACTCTAGAATGTGTTTGTACAATATGGGTATTAAATTAAAGGTATTAATGAGGATTTTAAAAGGGAGTGGTGGTAGTTGTATAGGTGGTCGCCTTTTCGAGATATCGCCATAAAGGTGGACCAGGGGTGACTCTAGAATGCGTTTGTACAATATGGGTATCAAACGAAAGGTGTTAATGAGTATTATAAAAGGGCGTGGGGCTCAGTTCTATAGGTGGTCGCCTTTTCGAGATATCGCCATAAAGGTGGACCAGGGGTGACTCTAGAATGTGTTAGTACGATATGGGTATCAAATTAAAGGTGTTAATGAGTATTTTAAAAGGGCGTGGGGTTTAGTTCTATAGGTCGACGCCTTTTCGAGATATCGCCATAAAGGTGGACCAGGGGTGACTCTAGAATATGTTTGTACGATATTTCATTTCATTTCATTTATTCGGAAAAAATACATTAGTACAATATGGGTATCAAATTAAAGGTATTAATGCGGGTTTTAAAAGGGAGTGGTGGTAGTTGTATATGTGAAGGCGTTTTCCAAATATCGACCAAAATGTGGACCAGGGTGACCCAAAACATCATCTGTTGGATACCGTTAATTTATTTATAAATGTAACACCACGAACAGTATTCCTGCCAAGATTTCAAGGTTTTTTTATTTCGCCCTGCAGAACTTTTTCATTTTCTTCTTCTACAAAGTTTTATTCTAAAGTTATATTTTGCGTCAATAAACCAATCCAATTACCATGTTTCATCCCTTTTTTCGTATTTGGTATAGAATTATGGCATTTTTTCATTTTTCGTAATTTTAGATATCGAAAAAGTGGGCGTGGTCATAGTCGGATTTCGGCCATTTTTTATACCAATACGAAGTGAGTTCAGATAAGTACGTGAACTGAGTTTAGTAAAGATATATCGATTTTTACTCAAGTTATCGTGTTAACGGCCGAGCGGAAGGACAGACGGTCGACTGTGTATAAAAAAAGGGCGTGGCTTCAACCGATTTCTCCCTTTTTCACAGAAATAAGTTATCGTCCTAGAATCTACGCCCTACCAAATTTCACAAGGATTGGTACATTTTTGTTCCACTTATGGCATTAAAAAAATCCTAAAAAAAAATTTAATTAAAAAGGGCGGAGCCACGCCCATTTTGAAATTGTCTTTTATTTTTGTATTTTGTTGCACCATATCATTACTGGAGTTGAATGTTGATATACTTTACTTATATACTGTAAAGATATTAAATTTTTTTTTTAAGTAGGCGTGGTCGTTCTCTGATTTTGCTAATTATTATTAAGCATACATATAGTAATAGGAGTAACGTTCCTACCAAATTTCATCAGGATATCTTCAACGACTGCCAAATTACAGCTTGCAGAAATTTTAAATTAACTTCTTTTAAAAGTGGGCGGTGCCACGCCCATTGTCTAAAATTTTACTAATTTTCTATTTTGCGTCATAAGTTCAACTCACCTACCAAGTTTGATCGCTTTATCCGTCTATGGTAATGAAATATCGCACTTTTCAGGTTTTTTCGAAATTTTCGATATCGAAAAGTGGGCGTGGTTATAGTCCGATATCGTTCATTTTAAATAGCCATCTGATATAAGTGCTCAGAAACCTACATACCAAATTTCCTCACAATTTACTCAAGTTATCGTGTTAACGGACGGACGGACATGGCTCAATCAAATTTTTTTTCGATCCTGATGATTTTGATATATGGAAGTCTATATCTATCTCGATTCCTTTATACCTGTACAACCAACCGTTATCCAATCAAAGTTAATATACTCTGTGAGCTCTGCTCAACGGAGTATAAAATTTTGGATCTCTAAAGGTTCAGGCTTTATTCATCAAAAGTTGTGTGGTGTTTAAGTTTTTCTTTCGTGTACATGGCTATAAGTTTAAGCATCCGTATCCACACAGAGGTGAGGGCTTCCTTAAAAAATAAGTCCAGCGAATCTTGTCATAAGAGCCGCATTTCCAACCATCTCTTCATTCTAGTTACAATAACAGGCTAAACTCTTACCTATCCATAATCACCTAGTGGCCGCCGTGACCCTAACAGGATTGAAGCTCCGGACAAAAAATACATTAGAAAAGATATATCTTAAAGACTTCGCTTGTAGCTACTCTGTTGTGTACCCTTAGGCCAACTCCGGTTGAAAATATCATAACCATCATTCGTAACGATATTTCTTCAGGGATACCTTCGCAAATGCTCTAAATATTTGTTCATATATTAACGGAAACACTAATATGGATAACATAGATTACTAACATGCAACCGGCTCTTAAAATAGATCCTACAAAAACACATCACCTTTGAAACAACTGTCATTTGAAGTGCAATGCACCGTGCGCTAATCTGTCGCCGTCATATTGTTTATTCCATAAGCTGCAGGGACTATACCCACACATTTACAATAACTAAAGTTTGCGGTTTCAATATTTTTTTACTTTGTTTCGATTAATTTAATTTTGTTCACTTTACTTACGCCTACCGGCTGCATCCGCTACGTCAGTGCCAAACCTTTTGTCAACTTCAATATTTATTGAAGCGAATTATTCTGGGGCATTTGAGAAAAGTGAATATTCTATTTAAAGTGATAAGGGAGTTTGTTTTAAACATCTTAAATTTGGTTACCCTGGATTCATTAATATATCGATTATATGAACGTACACACAGACTCATATCCTCACCATCTAATTTAGTAGAAGGGCGAAAATAATTTTTTTCGAATTGTTTCGAAAAAAGTGATCTTTGGCTTGAAACTAGATGTAGTTCTTACTTGCTTAGCTGTCAAAGTCGCTGTAAGAAACTGAGCGTTTATTAGACTGGACATCGGTTCACAACTAAACGGCGCACAGGTTTCGGACAACGTCTCCTAGGTCACCGATCCAAAGATTCACCATTTACCGATCCGCCAGTTGAACACCGATTGATCATCCATCGGTCTACCATTTACCTCGACACCATTCTAAGTAGGCAAACGAAAATTATGCTCTTATCGTACCCCTCCTGCTATATGGTGCCGCAGCATAGACGCTGACAACATCGATGAGGCGGCCCGAGTCGAGAGTTGACGATGCCGAGAACCGAAGAAGATTTAATGATGAGCTGTAAAAGCTTTATGCTTGAGCTTCGGTTCACCAACCATTGATCCACAGGTTATTTGACCTAGCTACCTGAAACCATCTGCTCATCGAATAACCGTTCACCGATCCTTTTGATAAGTCTGAGGTATCCTTCAAACCATTCAACTCTAGATGAGCTGTGTGCGCCCAGCCTTTGACGCGACCTCACAAGCTCTCGTTTGATCAACTTTTTCTACGGATCGGCCGACAGGAAATGATCTTTCGTTCTGATTCGCCTTCATTCCTGCAGCGGCCGTGTGTTCCTCTCAGCAAGCGTCAAATAAGCTTATTAGTCCTATTTTGGAAGAGCTTGAATATCAAATCAAGGAAAAAGTTGGTAAAAAAATCCTATAAAAAGTTAGCCAAGCAAGAGTACATGTCAAATGCAAAGTCCTTCAGCTTAGCTTAAGGTGAAAGTAAAATTTTGAAAAGAGTTTCTATTTCAACAAGACTTCAATCAATTTCTAATTAGAATTCAAAAAGAGAAGTAGAATTAATCATTACAAAAAAAAAAAAAAACAAAAAGCATTCAAAAATTAGAACGACATGTTTACATGCTTCTAATATTCACGCTTTTTAGATCTTTTAATATTTTATGCCGTTTCAAAACGAACGCCAAGTAGCAACAACATTATATCTATGCTAAAAACCGCATACTTAAATACACTCGTAATTTTTTACTCGATACATCCCAGTCAGCAATTGTCAGATTTTCTACTTTGTTGGCGTTCCCGCATCCCTTCCTAGCCTGCTGGAAGTGTGTTTGAAGATAACTATTCATTAATACTCAACGTAAAGTTCTCTTCCGTCTAGTCATTCGGTATAATTTTAAACTTCCCATCGCACTACTAATAATTTGTCATTCAGAAGCATGACATCATCCGAGTAGAAGGTTTTTAGGGAAAGTTTAATAAATAAAACGTTCCAAAAGAGAGTATCTATGAAAATGTTATGTTAAGCCTTATGTAGACAACAGTATATCTTGGTCAATAATCAAAAGAAGATAATGATGCTCATAAACGCCGGCTACGTTTGAGGTAGTGGTGCACTCCAGAGCTTCGTAGAACTGCTGAAAAATATTTGGCGCTCACTAATGGCTGAGCCACAATGAAGATTTTCATATAGATGCGTTGAACGCAATCTTGTGCATTCCAGTAACATCGCCACAATCAACCAAGATGTTGCGTTTGTAAATATAAAATAACTTAAGACTTGGCAATTGAAGTTTATTTTGCCTTGCCCATTATCATACAAAATTCGGCGAAGCACTGTTATAAACATTCTCACTATACAAGAAAAATGCTTGCTAACATATTTTTTGTTCTATTCATTTGTTAAATTGCAGTCTTTAACTATGAAATATTTTAGAAAAGTATCAACAAGTGGGAAAAATAATTTCATTTGCAAAGTGTGTAAGCCAAATCAAATTTCAAATTCTTCTTCTTATGCTTTGCTTGCAACAAAAGTTGGAAGGTGGCTGCTTTTTAATGTCAGATGGCGCTAGTGTCGCCCGATCTGCCGTTCTCCATAAAAATACGTATAGTGTACTCATAATGCATAAGATTGTGTTAAACGCATCCATATAAAAAACTGTTTATGTGACGGAGTTTTAACATACTCATGCGAGCGATGCGACCGAGATTTAGTGAAGCTAGCAGTCAACAAGTTTCAGCTTGCACTTCAAGCAGTAAACATCTCATGCGTGAATTCTATGATCAATCATCCTCCATGTAAACACATACTACTATCTATTAGTACTAAATAAGACTACTAACTTTTTCTTACATTACCAGCAGCCTCCAACTCTCTTCAACTAAGTCTTTTGTCCGACCTTTTACGAGCTAGAAGGAGAGAAAACTAATATTTGCATTACAATTATAGCAAACTGATTAACATACAATTCTTATTCGAAATCTAACACGATGGGAAACTCGGTTTCAAGCGGTGGATTGTTAAATTCGTTGGCTGGAAGAAATATGTACATATGTTGGTACCAATAAAACAGATAACTAGTGCTATCTCGAATCGATAAAATTCTTAGAAAACTACACTAGTAATCGAGTCGAGAATGATTAGGATCTCATTAGAGAAATAAATTACAGTGCAACTGGAGAACTAACATTTTTCTGTTTGATAAATGGGTCCGGTTTTGTTTGAGAACGCAATGTTTCTTCAGTGTTTCTCTAGTCGTCCGCCAACATTAGAGATTCAAGAACATGGGTAATTGTCTATTCTTCCTCTAATCTTATTCTAACTTCAGCGTTTATTGGGTATCCATTATATTTACAATTAAATATGCACGGAAAAGTGATGGAAAACGAAAGATGGTTTACTTTTGTCACATACATATACATAGATTGGAATAAATAAATCTATGCTGTGTTGTGATATGTGATGCACTAACAAGAGATGCAAATGAAAGCGAAACAGATAAAATTGCCGCACATTTAGCGGTCTACAGATACTTACTGAAGGTTAGTTGGCTGTCAACTGACGGGCCATTAGCCAAAAGCAATTGACTTAAATCGCAATCGTGCAATCGCATCGCAACGCCTAACTAAGACTCCGGTTTGACTTTGCTTAGCTTAAATTTGTTTAGTTCGAATATGTAGAGAGAAAAGAAAAAAGAAGAGAGACTGGCATCTATTTGCGGCAGGATCCAATGCGTTATTCATTAGCAACAAATTTGTCTTTAAACCTTGGTTACACAAAATACATATGCAACACATATGTACCCTGCTATAAAAACTATTAGTTCGTAAACTGCCTCGCAACTACCTGGTATGAGACGAGAATGTTACCAGTCGCATACTATTTCAAAATAAGCAAATAAATAGAAGAAGAAACAAATAAAACACGCTTCCTTTATATAAATGGCTTAATTATAATTTCTACCCATGAGCGACCTAGCGGGCGTTTATCCCCGTTTTGTTGCATTGTCTCGGTGCTTTTAACCATGCGTGAAGTTTCAAGTGTATAGCTAAAATTCTCTTAATTTATCGCAAGATTCCCGAACCTCGGCCCGTCCACCATCTAGCGGAATTTTGTTCTTCTTGTGTAGCATTGTCTTCTCCTCAGAACAATGCGTCAGGTTACAATTCTGTAGCTCAATAGATAGTTTCTTAAAACTTGTCCGAAAAATTCCCTTGTTTGGTAAGAAATTTCTAAATATCTCTGAGTTTTTGCTTTTAATAAATGCATTGTCATCAATTGTAGCCCAATGCGAAGTCTCTCATAAAAAAATATTGTTTCAAATTTCAAGTCTCTATCTCACCTGGAAGCTACTTCAAAACCGATCCCAAACCCCCAAATATCCCATGAATTTTCTAATTATCTAGACACGTGCGCCAGCTCTGTGAAGTTGGCACCTACTTGGTCGAATAATTAAAAAAACCATATCTCATTCGTTTGTCCACCGTTTGTCCATGTTTGTACAGGAAAAATTTTCGTTTGTCCACCTTTTGTTAAAAAGTTATTTCAAAAAAAAAAAAAAATTCCATGTGAAGTTGGCACCTCCATTTACGAGTAATTAAAAAAACCAAATGCCATTCGTTTGTCCACGTTTGCGCATCGTCGTTTGCGCAAAACAAACGATGGGCAAACAACGGGCATACGATTTAGCACAATAAAGCGAAACAAAAATTTTGTTGGGTTTTTTCAAAAAAAAAAAAATGTTTTTGTTATAACTTTTTAACAAAAGGTGGACAAACGAAAATTTTTCCTGGACAAACGTGGACAAACGATGGACAAACGAATGGCATTTGGTTTTTTTAATTACTCGGAAATGGAGGTGCCAACTTCACACACGATTTTTGTTTTTTTGAAATAACTTTTTAACAAAAGGTGGACAAACGAAAATTTCTCCTGGACAAACATGGACAAACGATTGTCAAACGATGGGCAAACGACGGGCATACGATTTAGCACAATAAAGCGAAACAAAAATTTTTTGGGTATTTTTCGAAAATTTTTCCTGGACAAACGTGGACAAACGATGGACAAACGAATGGCATTTGGTTTTTTTAATTACTCGTAAATGGACAAACGATTGTCAAACGATGGGCAAACGACGGGCATACGATTTAGCACAATAAAGCGAAACAAAAATTTTTTTGGTTTTTTTCGAAAAAAAATGTTTTTGTTATAACTTTTTAACAAAAGGTGGACAAACGAAAATTTCTCCTGGACAAACATGGACAAACGATTGGCAAACGATGGACAAACGAATGGCATTTGGTTTTTTTAATTACTCGTAAATGGAGGTGCCAACTTCACACACGATTTTTGTTTTTTTGAAATAACTTTTTAACAAAAGGTGGACAAACGAAAATTTCGCCTGGACAAACATTGACAAACGATTGGCAAACGATGGGCAAACGACGGGCATACGATTTAGCACAATAAAGTGAAACAAAAATTTTTTTGGGTTTTTTCGAAAAAAAATGTTTTTGTTATAACTTTTTAACAAAAGGTGGACAAACGAAAAATTTTCCTGGACAAACTTGGACAAGCGATGGAAAAACGAATGGCGTTTGGTTTTTTCAATTACTCGTAAATGGAGGTGCCAACTTCACACACGATTTTTGTTTTTTTGAAATAACTTTTTAACAAAAGGTGGACAAACGAAAATTTCTCCTGGACAAACATGGACAAACGATGGGCAAACGACGGACATACGATTTAGAACAATAAAGCGAAACAAAAAAATGTTTGGGTCTTTTCGAAAAAAAATGTTTTTGTTATAACTTTTTAACAAAAGGTGGACAAACGAAAATTTTTCCTGGACAAATGTGGACAAACGATGCCAACTTCACACACGATTTTTGTTTTTTTGAAATAACTTTTTAACAAAAGGTGGACAAACGAAAATTTCTCCTGGACAAACATGGACAAACGATGGGCAAACGACGGACATACGATTTAGAACAATAAAGCGAAACAAAAAAATGTTTGGGTCTTTTCGAAAAAAAATGTTTTTGTTATAACTTTTTAACAAAAGGTGGACAAACGAAAATTTCGCCTGGACAAACATTGACAAACGATTGGCAAACGATGGGCAAACGACGGGCATACGATTTAGCACAATAAAGCGAAACAAAACTTTTTTTGGGTTTTTTCGAAAAAAAATGTTTTTGTTATAACTTTTTAACAAAAGGTGGACAAACGAAAATTTCTCCTGGACAAACATGGACAAACGATTGGCAAACGATGGGCATACGATTTAGCACAATAAAGCGAAACAAACATTTTGTTGGGTTTTTTCGAAAAAAAAATGTTTTTGTTATAACTTTTTAACAAAAGGTGGACAAACGAAAATTTTTCCTGGACAAACGTGGACAAACGATGGACAAACGAATGGCATTTGGTTTTTTTAATTACTCGTAAATGGACAAACGATTGTCAAACGATGGGCAAACGACGGGCATACGATTTAGCACAATAAAGCGAAACAAAAATTTTTTTGGTTTTTTTCGAAAAAAAATGTTTTTGTTATAACTTTTTAACAAAAGGTGGACAAACGAAAATTTCTCCTGGACAAACATGGACAAACGATTGGCAAACGATGGACAAACGAATGGCATTTGGTTTTTTTAATTACTCGTAAATGGAGGTGCCAACTTCACACACGATTTTTGTTTTTTTGAAATAACTTTTTAACAAAAGGTGGACAAACGAAAATTTCGCCTGGACAAACATTGACAAACGATTGGCAAACGATGGGCAAACGACGGGCATACGATTTAGCACAATAAAGTGAAACAAAAATTTTTTTGGGTTTTTTCGAAAAAAAATGTTTTTGTTATAACTTTTTAACAAAAGGTGGACAAACGAAAAATTTTCCTGGACAAACTTGGACAAGCGATGGAAAAACGAATGGCGTTTGGTTTTTTCAATTACTCGTAAATGGAGGTGCCAACTTCACACACGATTTTTGTTTTTTTGAAATAACTTTTTAACAAAAGGTGGACAAACGAAAATTTCTCCTGGACAAACATGGACAAACGATGGGCAAACGACGGACATACGATTTAGAACAATAAAGCGAAACAAAAAAATGTTTGGGTCTTTTCGAAAAAAAATGTTTTTGTTATAACTTTTTAACAAAAGGTGGACAAACGAAAATTTTTCCTGGACAAATGTGGACAAACGATGCCAACTTCACACACGATTTTTGTTTTTTTGAAATAACTTTTTAACAAAAGGTGGACAAACGAAAATTTCTCCTGGACAAACATGGACAAACGATGGGCAAACGACGGACATACGATTTAGAACAATAAAGCGAAACAAAAAAATGTTTGGGTCTTTTCGAAAAAAAATGTTTTTGTTATAACTTTTTAACAAAAGGTGGACAAACGAAAATTTCGCCTGGACAAACATTGACAAACGATTGTTTGGGTATTTTTCGAAAATTTTTCCTGGACAAACGTGGACAAACGATGGACAAACGAATGGCATTTGGTTTTTTTAATTACTCGTAAATGGACAAACGATTGTCAAACGATGGGCAAACGACGGGCATACGATTTAGCACAATAAAGCGAAACAAAAATTTTTTTGGTTTTTTTCGAAAAAAAATGTTTTTGTTATAACTTTTTAACAAAAGGTGGACAAACGAAAATTTCTCCTGGACAAACATGGACAAACGATTGGCAAACGATGGACAAACGAATGGCATTTGGTTTTTTTAATTACTCGTAAATGGAGGTGCCAACTTCACACACGATTTTTGTTTTTTTGAAATAACTTTTTAACAAAAGGTGGACAAACGAAAATTTCGCCTGGACAAACATTGACAAACGATTGGCAAACGATGGGCAAACGACGGGCATACGATTTAGCACAATAAAGTGAAACAAAAATTTTTTTGGGTTTTTTCGAAAAAAAATGTTTTTGTTATAACTTTTTAACAAAAGGTGGACAAACGAAAAATTTTCCTGGACAAACTTGGACAAGCGATGGAAAAACGAATGGCGTTTGGTTTTTTCAATTACTCGTAAATGGAGGTGCCAACTTCACACACGATTTTTGTTTTTTTGAAATAACTTTTTAACAAAAGGTGGACAAACGAAAATTTCTCCTGGACAAACATGGACAAACGATGGGCAAACGACGGACATACGATTTAGAACAATAAAGCGAAACAAAAAAATGTTTGGGTCTTTTCGAAAAAAAATGTTTTTGTTATAACTTTTTAACAAAAGGTGGACAAACGAAAATTTTTCCTGGACAAATGTGGACAAAAGATGCCAACTTCACACACGATTTTTGTTTTTTTGAAATAACTTTTTAACAAAAGGTGGACAAACGAAAATTTCTCCTGGACAAACATGGACAAACGATGGGCAAACGACGGACATACGATTTAGAACAATAAAGCGAAACAAAAAAATGTTTGGGTCTTTTCGAAAAAAAATGTTTTTGTTATAACTTTTTAACAAAAGGTGGACAAACGAAAATTTCGCCTGGACAAACATTGACAAACGATTGGCAAACGATGGGCAAACGACGGGCATACGATTTAGCACAATAAAGCGAAACAAAACTTTTTTTGGGTTTTTTCGAAAAAAAATGTTTTTTTTATAACTTTTTAACAAAAGGTGGACAAACGAAAATTTCTCCTGGACAAACATGGACAAACGATTGGCAAACGATGGGCATACGATTTAGCACAATAAAGCGAAACAAACATTTTGTTGGGTTTTTTCGAAAAAAAAATGTTTTTGTTATAACTTTTTAACAAAAGGTGGACAAACGAAAATTTTTCCTGGACAAACGTGGACAAACGATGGACAAACGAATGGCATTTGGTTTTTTTAATTACTCGTAAATGGAGGTGCCAACTTCACACACGATTTTTGTTTTTTTGAAATAACTTTTTAACAAAAGGTGGACAAACGAAAATTTCGCCTGGACAAACATTGACAAACGATTGGCAAACGACGGGCATACGATTTAGCACAATAAAGCGAAACAAAATTTTTTTTGGGTTTTTTCGAAAAAAAAAATGTTTTTGTTATAACTTTTTAACAAAAGGTGGACAAACGAAAATTTCTCCTGGACAAATATGGACAAACGATTGGCAAACGATGGGCATACGATTTAGCACAATAAAGCGAAACAAACATTTTGTTGGGTTTTTTCGAAAAAAAAATGTTTTTGTTATAACTTTTTAACAAAAGGTGGACAAACGAAAATTTTTCCTGGACAAACGTGGACAAACGATGGACAAACGAATGGCATTTGGTTTTTTTAATTACTCGTAAATGGAGGTGCCAATTTCACACACGATTTTTGTTTTTTTGAAATAACTTTTTAACAAAAGGTGGACAAACGAAAATTTCTCCTGGACAAACATGGACAAACGATTGGCAAACGATGGGCAAACGACGGGCATACGATTTAGCACAATAAAGCGAAACAAAAATTTTTTGGGGTTTTTTCGAAAAAAAATGTTTTTGTTATAACTTTTTAACAAAAGGTGGACAAACGAAAATTTCTCCTGAACAAACATGGGCAAACGATGGTCAAACAACGGGCATACGATTTAGCACAATAAAGCGAAACTAAAATTTTGTTGGGTTTTTTGGAAAAAAAAAATTGTTTTTGTTATAACTTTTTAACAAAAGGTGGACAAACGAAAATTTTTCCTGGACAAACGTGGACAAACGATGGACAAACGAATGGCATTTGGTTTTTTTAATTACTCGTAAATGGAGGTGCCAACTTCACACACGATTTTTGTTTTATTGAAATAACTTTTTAACAAAAGGTGGACAAACGAAAATTTCGCCTGGACAAACATGGACAAACGATTGGCAAACGATGGGCAAACGACGGGCATACGATTTAGCACAATAAAACGAAACAAAATATTTTTTGGGTTTTTTCGAAAAAAAATGTTTTTGTTATAACTTTTTAACAAAAGGTGGACAAACGAAAATTTTTCCTGGACAAACGTGGACAAACGATGGACAAACGAATGGCGTTTGGTTTTTTCAATTACTCGTAAATGGAGGTGCCAACTTCACACACGATTTTTGTTTTTTTGAAATAACTTTTTAACAAAAGGTGGACAAACGAAAATTTTTCCTGGACAATCGTGGACAAACGAATGGCATTTGGTTTTTTTAATTACTTGTAAATGGAGGTGCCAACTTCACACACGATTTTTGTTTTTTTGAAATAACTTTTTAACAAAAGGTGGACAAACGAAAATTTTTCCTGGACAATCGTGGACAAACGATGGACAAACGAATGGCATTTGGTTTTTTTAATTACTTGTAAATGGAGGTGCCAACTTCACACACGATTTTTGTTTTTTGAAATAACTTTTTAACAAAAGGTGGACAAACGAAAATTTCTCCTGGACAAACATGGACAAACGATGGGCAAACGACGGACATACGATTTAGAACAATAAAGCGAAACAAAAAAATTTTTCGGTCTTTTCGAAAAAAAATGTTTTTGTTATAACTTTTTAACAAAAGGTGGACAAACGAAAATTTTTCCTGGACAAACGTGGACAAACGATGGACAAACGAATGGCATTTGGTTTTTTTAATTACTCGTAAATGGAGGTGCCAACTTCACACACGATTTTTGTTTTTTTGAAATAACTTTTTAACAAAAGGTGGACAAACGAAAATTTTTCCTGGACAAACATGGACAAACGGTGGACAAACGAATGAGATATGGTTTTTTTGATTATTCGACCAAGTAGGTGCCAACTTCACAGAGCTACGTGCGCCACCTATATTACAATAAATATTACAACTTAATGTAGCCCTAATCAATGTTCAAAGTGTAGGGTCTCTATCAAGTTCATTCCGACAACATTATTAACCAGTTAAATGTGATTCAACGGCGACAATTTTGAATGTATCAAAAAACTTTAACTATGGTGCCGTGTTGTTATGGTAGCGTGCTCCGCCTATCACACCGACGACCCTGAGTTCGCCCCGCGCAAAGTAACATCAAAATCTTAGAAACAAGTTTTTTCAATTAAAAGAAATTTTTTCTAAGCGGGTTCGCCCTTATGCAGTGTTTGGCACAGCACCCCGAGTGTATTTCTGCCATGAAAAGCTTTCAGGCTTTGCAGATGCCGTTCGGAGTCGGCATAAAACAAGTAGGTCCTGTCCGGCGCTTTAAATGTCTTCGGAGGTTATCGCGCCTTACATTTATTTATTTATTTATGGTCTTATTTTCATTTATAAGAATCTGTATACTGAACAGCTTTAAATATAAATGCAAATCTGAGTAGTCTGTAAGATTTGATCAATCTGTAGATAAAATAAATCAAGGTCGAAATCGAGGTCTCTAGGCTATCGGGAAGTTACTTAAAACTAGAAAGCAAAACTTAAAATGCTTAGAAAGTTGTTACGCCGAGTGGTACTTTTCGACGATGGCTTGGTAGAAGTTTGCAGGGTCAAGTACATGTATACAAACTTTTGTGACCAGAAGAACCCAAGGTCAACTGAATGGGTGCTTGAAAAACGTTGTAAACATCAACCGAAATCCCGTTCATATAATCATTAAAGAAAGATAACATTTGGGTAATCATATTAATACATTAACCATTATATTGTCTAAGCGCCGTTTTCACCATCTCCAGTTAAGTTAGATTATACCTGGAGGATAGCAATCTATCAGACAGCTTCATAAGACATTTACGTTTCCACCAACATAGGGTGACCAATCCCCTGTTAAATCGATAATTGTGAATATTATGCATAACTAATCGCAAAAATCTATTGTAAATGCACGAAAACTAGCCAAACAGCTGACTTTTGTTTACACTTCTCCTTGCAGTCAACTAAGGCGCAAAAGCTTCAGTTTGCATGGAGAAAACGAAAATTTTGGTAACATATACATACATAGATAAGTGACTCACTGAAGATGGTGAAAACGGTCCTAAGCGAGCTCATACGCTAATGTAGGGACATTAAACAGTTATTCAGTTCAAACAATTAGAACTTTTAATCTGCTTTATGGGGCGGTTGGTGCGACATTACAAAGAAACCAGTGAAATTAAAGCTGAAAGTGAAGTCGGTGAAGTCGCAAAGAGCTTGTCATTGACTACAATGCTAAGCCTTAAACATATAGACATCACTACATCAGCTCGTGCCGCAATTGAACTTCTAAAGGTTTCACTCATACCCTGGACAAACGCATATTGATCACAGCTTAATACTTATACATAACTGATACTAGTCTAGACTACTTGCATTCATGTTAAACCCAAACAAGCTAGTGAACTGTTTTTAATTTATTTATTTATTTATTTTTTACGACTCTTAGAGCCTAGATCAACACTTAGAAGCATTATTGCATTAATTAACAATATGTACTATCTATGAAATTGAACTTAAATTAGTATTTGAATTTGAAACATCTAACACAAATTCATTCGAATCATAAAAAAAAGCAAGATATTCAAAATATGTCATTCGGAACCAAGCTTTATGCTGGGGGAACTCTCTAGCATCATCGGATTTGGGTGCTTCGTAGTCTTCATTCAAAACAAAAGCAAATATCTGTGTATTTGTTTAATTCAGGTCGTCCACGTACAGGCAAAAAGACGACGTTCGGACATACTCGAAAACATTTTCAAACAAAACCCAAAACAATTTCTGACGCATGATTAGATTAACAAAACAAAGCATTTGCTGATATTGATGTTCCAATAAAACGTTCATATTTCGCTAAACAAAAATGTTCTTAAGGTCCCATAACAGGAAGTGCAGTAACTTTCTGGTCCCGTAGCAATTCATAATAGAAGAGTTCGGCTGTAATATTTTTCAGACTAGTTTAGTGTTTGAGTGCAGGGTGTTCTTGTTTGTCTATATGTGTTTTTGTACATGTTTATTTATCTTTTATGTTTGTATTTCACTTCTACAGTCTTTCACGGGTGGTAAGTAGGCCAAGCAAATAGCGTTAGTTGACTTGCAACCGGTGACGTTTTGGCTTGATACTACCTGCGAAATTGCTGTGGGTTGCCTGTCGGGTGGGGGGCAATTTGTTTTACTCACAGATATGGCAAATCAGTTGTCACTCAAATGCATAGATAAACGACAAAAAGTACACACACATACAACACTGAAACCCGAACCATATACATACATGAAAAACTCTATCCTCCAATTAGGAAAATTTACTTTTGCGGTGAAAGTGAAGGCGAACTTTTGCGTTCAGTATTTACTATTGAGTATGTAAACCAAAAGTTGTATAAATATTTACAAAATATGTACATATGTATATGTATGTGTAGATACATTAAAGAAGGTGGCCTGTAGAAAAATCTTGAATTGTAATAAAATGAAGATTTGCATTGAATAAAACCAGTTACCCTTTTCACAGCATTTTTAGGATCTGCATATAGGTCAGCGTGCTGATTCATCGATAAATATCGTTGTTATTAATCGCCTTTTATTGGAGCAGCCCTGCTTTATTTTTCAGAGCTTTATTATTTTTGAGCAGGGATGTTAAAGACGAGTAGCGGACCCTAGTTTCTATTGCCTGGGATTAGAGTTCATCTCCCTCGCTACATAATTAGGAATAAGAAGTAATATTCCCTGCATAACTAAAGTAAGTTGCGCTCGTCGCATGGCTATCCGACTTGGGAAGGCCTTCTCCGCGTCATTCGAAACCACACTAAGGTTCAGATAAACCGACTTTTTATCTACGAAGAAGAAGATTATTCAAACAGCGATGGTTCAATCTATTATAGAGTGTACGAATGCTGGCGTTTTTCTGATGCTATTGGTATCATTGGCCTCAAAAACGCTGTGAATAAGGACAAGACGAAGTATGTGTTGTTTTTAAGGAGTATGCGATTTTGGGCTTTGCGAGCACAGTAGTGTTGAACGATACACATTCACAAATGAATAATACAGTCTTCTCTCGACAAACAAATAAAAATTACGCTATTTAAGTCTCTCGTCATACCCGTACTGATATATGACTTAAAGTCATGGACGGTGCCGAAAGAGAAGGGAAGTTTATTTGTATTTGTATTTATATTAATACCATCGCGGAAAGTATTCGTTTTGATAATTGACTGCGGCAGATTAGCAAGAAGAATACTATAATGAATTTGGAGAAACAGGTGAAGTGATACTTTATCTCCCTCGAAGCTCCCTATTGTTGTCCCGAAGAAGAAATGACTGGCATAATTTACTACGCCTAGACGGTTAAGTGTCGATTGGAGAGTTCAGAATCAGTTTAAGTCAGAATTTTCTTGAAATTGACTTACGTACTGGATGTCCTACTTCACTGTTCATACTTTCGATTACATAGGCGCTCAATTTCTTACGAAAGTCAGTAAGCGATGACAGCACCTTTTGTGACAACAGAGTACAAAATGCGTTCTTGTTTTTTTTTTTTAATCAAAAACAATAAGTATTAAATTTTTTGGTTTTCTAACTTTTGCGGATTGGCTGCTGAGCCCTCCAATTAATGAGGATGACGCCTACCAGCTCGCGTTTTCGAGTCGAAACTAGTGAGGAGAGCAAGAAGAAGAAAACAAATCTTTCATCTTTCTTTTACGTTAAACTGTGAGCTATTTTAGACCAGAAGAAAAACTATTTTGCATTGGATTGTTTTTCTGAGTTCTTTCTTCATATTTACAGAGGTATCTTAAAAAATTTCTAATGTCTTAACAAAAATTTTGCCTGCAGCCAGTTCCACTTATAATTTCCTGCATGGTATTTATAGGGGCAGCTCAGCTCATATATTCTGTGCCATTCTAGCAAATGGCCAAAACAAACAAATCGAAAATTCAAGCTCAACAAAAATAGATAAACATGGAAATCTGTTTGGATACGTGTTGAGTTTATTTTTCTTCCTTTATTTTTCGTAAACATTTATCACTTTTGCATTCTAGTTCCAATTATGGAAAATTTTTCAGAAAATAGAGAATTAGATTATAAATATTATACATTAGGCTGCCTCAATCTTCATTCAAAATAAAAATCTTTAATTTTTTCATCACAGTTAAAAAGCTTTTTCTCAAGCCTGTGAGATAACTCTCGTTCCGTGAAGTGGTGAAATGAAACGAAATTTCAAACCAAAAGTTCTTCAAATGTATGGAAATTTTTTTCACTTTGCTGTTTCACAGAACAGGAATATCATTGACATTGCCGAAAAATCCTAGCTCTCTTTGCACTGCTATATCGACATTTTCCATTGATTTAGGCTTTTTTTCAATTTAGGTTGCGGCCGCTGTAGTGGTGGTAGCTCCACCTATCACACCGAACGTCCTGGGTTCAAGCCCCTTGCAAAGCCTCATCCAAAATTTAGAAAAAGGTTTTTTTAATGAAGAGAATGTTGTCTGCACACAAAAAAAGTGTTGTGTTAACATTTTTCGGAGTGATATTAAAACTTATTTTGGAATAAACGCTGTTGCTCGCTGTATGGAGTAATGGTAGATGTGCACAGCAAGTGGCAGTGGTGTGGTGGTAGCGTAAACCGCCTTTCAAAAAACCGAACGTCCTGGGTTAAGTCCCGGCTGAAGGAATATCCAGTTTTTTTTTATTATTGTAATTATTTAAATTCTATTTTTAGAATAGTTTTTTTTCAGCACTTCTTGGGAATTCAATTTACACTATTTTAACTTTTTTGTCTTTTACACCACCCCTCGACAGTGGTTTGGCAAATACACCGAGCGTATTTCTGCCATGGAAAGCTTTTCAGTGAAAATTCATCTGCCGTGCAGCTGCAGTTCGGAGTCGGCATAAAACATGTAGGTCCCGTAGTGCCAATTTGAGGAAAGTATTGTAATTTTTTCGACGAATTCGCACCCAGTCTAATGCCAATTTCACACCAAGGCTTAATGAAATAATTAGTCAAGTTTTTTACATTAAAGTATTTTTTTTTTTAACTTAATCTTTCATTTAGTTAGTTGTCTCATTATTGCTTTATTGAATGCATAATGAAGTAAAGAAATTAGTCGGTTTTCCTCGGTATTTTGGATTTTATTGTCAATGTACGAATGACAGTCAAAAACTAACAATTTGCCACAAAAGCCATAATGTATTTAAAATTTTATGATTCCTATGGAAACCCCATAATTTTTTTTTGGTGATGCATCCTAATGCAATAATGTGACGGTAGTTCGCCTTTTCCATATCTCAATTTTTTTTTTCTGCTTCAACGGTCTGAAAAAGTCTGTTAAAGAGCACACATGCATACGTAGATACGTAATCACACAAAATAGTTGGACTTCATAGTAGACATATCGTTTAGCCGTCTGATATCCACAAGATATCGCAATGCGACATTTTGATAAATTATCCGTAATCCAAAATTCAACGTTGTCCTCTAGACATAACATAAACATACACAGCGCAAACAGACATACGTGTATCTGAAGAAATGTCACATGTGCGTAATTTTTTGCCACTAAAACTATTCTCGTGATCTGTGCCAGTCACAGCAACTTTGCGAATCTATCACCGACTTTTTTTCTAATTTTGTATACATATGTACATGTATGTATGTTTTTAATAAATATACGACCACAATTTTTATGTATCAACTAAGATACTTAATTAGAAAATATTTGTACAAATTATTCAATTTGGGTAATGTTAACTATGCTATAAATTGGACAGATTAGAACCAATAAACAAGACTACTGTTGGTCTGTGAGTCTTTGCTTATATAGCAACGAACGAAACAATATAATCGCCAACCTTAGACAACGCTTGACCAATTTACATTTCGGCTGTTCCTATTTTTTCGGAGAGTTCGGTACACAAATTTCCGAATTTTTGTATTACTTCATTTCGTTCCATGTTTTTTTCAGTACAAATATGGCGAATCTTGCAATCCATCTTGAGTAACTTCCCTAGAATCTTAAAATTTCGAACAGCACGACACGTAATTAGAAAAAAATTCCAGCCTCTATAAAAAATAACGTGGGCGTAGGCAACTGCAAGAAATTACTTAGCGAGTATTTCAAAAACTTATAACTATACCGAAATATTTGCCGTGTTATGTTATTGTACTATATCTTTTCTTTTCTTTACCTTCTCTTTTGTTTTCAAAATTTTAAACCTCGGTAACTTTAATTTGCGTGCTTTGCACACCGAGTATATTAACTTTGGTAACATAACGGTTGATCGTAACGGTATAAACGAATCGGGATAAATACAGACTTCCATATATCAAAATGCTAAGGATGAAGAAAGGAAATGATTTAGCCACGTCCGTCTGTCTGTGCGCACGATAACTTGAGTAAATATTGAGATATCTTATTGAAATTTGTTATATGAGTTCCTTGATACTATTTAAAATGAGCGAAATCGGATGATAACCACGCCCACTTTGTATATATATAAAATTTTGGAAAACACAAAAGACCTGAATAATTAGTAAATATGTAATATACCTAGAATATTGAAATTTGATCAATGCGATTTTTACTAGAAATATAAGCCTAACATGTATGTATCAAATTTTGTTACGAGGGATTTATTTTTTTTAGGCTCTACAAATGTTGTGTGGGCTTCAGTTTGAGCAACACTAAGAAAAATCGAAGCAGGCTTATTTTGCAAAAAGTTTCAAAATTTTAAAAAGTTGAAACAAATGACATATTACAAAAATTAGTAGAATTTTTTTAAATAGAAGTACAGAAAAAGTTCTACATATAAGACCTTTTTTTGTACGTTGAAGGTTAGAGGTCTAAATATTTATTGAAAAAAATGTACACCTTGTATCTACAATGGCAATATTTTCACCAACTTTAAGATATAAAGTTTTAGGAGTGGGAACACTTACGTGAAAGGCCCCTTAAATGTTACAGAAGTTTTCACCTGCTGTTTTGCTGCGATTCTCGGATGATGAAAAGCAGAATATTCCGTCTCGAACCGTCAATACAATAAAGAAACATTTAAGCCTTTTAATAGGAGTAGGAGTACTTTTTGAACTATTTCCAACTTCCAAGAAAAATTGTACACTTTAAGTTCTAATGGGCACAAATTAAGGGAATAAGCACAACAAAACGTTTGTTTTTTGGTTTTTGTAGTAATTTGGGCGTCCGCATAACAACTTATTGTTAAATTTGAAAAAAGAGAGGAAAGGTGCCAGGGATCATGTGCTCGCCTGTGTAGCAATCCCCTAATACGTCCCCATGTGGGTCTGCGTATTATATTTCTTCCATGAATATTGCAAGGCTTCTAAGGCAAGGCCTGGAGCTATTTGCTGTTATTACATAAGTTTGTTATTGCGGTGTTTTGTCGGAATATTCATTACTGCACTAAAATATATTTACGTAATCGAGAAATAAATAAAATAAATGATCTATACACGTCAATAAAATATGCATACGAACATAATTAGAATAGGAAGAAAATTAACAAACATCCACGGCCATATCATTTACAATCCAAATTATAGTCTGTAGACGCCGCCGGCTGCTGGTTTTGCTGGCAACTTAAGGTAATTGCGACAGCAAAAATCAATAATATGAAAATGGATATGGATGTTTTTATTTATTGACCCCAACAACGAGTGAACGCGTGAGTATTTGGCAATCACAATAAATTGTCTCGCATTTAGCATGAAATTTGTTTTGGTCATACTCAAACTTCATCTACGTACGAGTACCCGCATACATACATTTATATGACGGTAAATGATCAATACAAATGAAACACGCGTTAAAATGCCGTTCGATGTGTTTTGTTCATTTGGACCTCTTGTTGCCTAAGCAATTCGGTGAAAAACACCGCAGGTCGTCGCCGTTGATAAATGATCCTTTTGACGTTGTTATGATCGTTATCGTTGTTAGTGTATGTGTACAGGGGTAGGGTGTGTAGGTAGTGCGCCTGCGCGCATACAATTGAAACGCCACAGGTGATCTTAAACGGCAACCAATGAATATTCATGCAAACGAGAAAACAAGATAAATAAGTCCAACTGCATAAAACATGAACAATGAAATAAATTTTCGGTAAACGAAGCAACAAAAGCCTCCCAAATAAAAGAAGATAACTAAACAACGAAATGAATGTTCAAACGAAACGAATGACTAAATACGTTTTTAAACCGAACTAGGCCTTTGGCATCGTTAACTCGTACATCACTGATAAATTGAAATAATTTTTATGCATTTAAAATTTTTTAAAATCTGCAATAAATGATGTTAAGATTGCTGATGATATGGAGGCTGGAAAATGTTTACACTTGAAGGCGAGCTTTAACGATATGGAAGACTGATGACGTTTCTAACATTTATCAAACCTTATATTTAAAACAATTAGTTTTGATGTATTCTTAAATGTTTTTAACTCGATATATGTATGTACATTAGACGGTTCTAAAAAAAGTTGCAAAAGACTAGCACTAAGTTTGAAGTTCATGTTGAGAGGGACTCGTTGACATATTTTCTTGGAATCCTGGTTATTTGACATCCGATTTTTGGTAACTGATGTCATTATTATAGTTTTGAAAAGCTCAATATATATTTCCTTCAAATGTTACGTTAAGAACACATTCAGCCCCGTGAGGTCTTTATTGAGCGGCCAGTTCAACTTCCTTTGATCCCTGAAGTCGTTTTCATATAGTTTTACCTACTAAGTTATATGCCCTCGAAAAGTGTTTTTTGTTTCATCATTAAAAAGGGCCTAGTAGGAAAGTTCTCGAAAGAGGATTAAAAGCTGGACGTGGAGCTGCCCAAGACCAAAAAAATCGCACAAATGACCCGGAAGCGAATCGCATTAGGTCCGAGCTACTTCAGGACTATCGCATTAAGGGACGGTAGTAGTTCTAGTTCTGTTCCCTTTTAGTGCCTTCAACTGACATTTAATAACTAAAATATAAATGTTCTCGAAATGCCAATTGTTGTCCCCCTTGTTGTTTGTTGCTAGCAGGAAATTTAGTGACTACATATGGGAGCTTAAAGCAGAGCATAGATTAGTTTGATAGAGCGTGGATGGGAAATTCCCACACTTCCACTCGGAAAAATTTTGTCCATGGTGAATGCCCTGGGAGCACTTTCGTCCAATCTGATACCTTTTAATTAATTCTCAACAAACCACTTGCTTTTCTTTATGAAGCTTAGTAGGAGTGAAAGATCCACCTTCATTACATCCGCCAAAGTGTCGAAAAACAGTGCACCCAGAGATCTGAGTCGTCTTTTTTGCACTCCTGGACGTAGGCGGAGAAAGTGAAGTATCCACTCGGCTAGCTGCTCATCCTGGAAGCCTCTGTTGAGGGACATTGTTGATATACGCCACCGTCAAAACACCTAATAGCGGATTTGTTTGGTATAAGGAGGAAGGGCCTTGACAAAATCAATCATACTCATAGGTCCTGAGCAAGCTTGTTGCCCTCCAAGTATATTCCTCGAATTTCTGCAAGAGCTACATAACCCAATGGTGGTAATACGGAGCTGTCCTCCTTGTTTATATCGATTTCGGAAGCTTTCCTTGTCATCTCATCAGCAAACTTTTTTTTCAATATTGCTGTACTCAGAGGAAGATATTCAGGTGCCCTGTTGGCATCAGCGAGGCTCGTTACCTCTGCACGATATCCGATTTTATCAAGTTTAATTCTAATTCTTTATGGGAGCCTGGATGTTAACAAATATCCCTACTTCAATTCCCTCTATAGACTTCCGCCTGAAAGACATTGCAAAAGTCGAGAATTAGTTAAGACTCTGTCCCGAGAAGAGCCCAGTCCCAACTCCGTTTTTGAGCTATCTATATATAGCGGCCGCCGTGGTGTGATGGTAGCGTGCTCCGCCTACCACACCGAGGATCCTGGGTTCACGCCGCGGGCAAAGCAACATCAAAAATTTTAGAAAGAAGTTTTTTCAATTAGAAGAAAATTTTCTTAAGCTGGGTCGCCCCTCGGCAGTGTTTGGCAAGCAGTCCGAGTGTATTTCTGCCATGAAAAGCTCTCAGTGAAAACTCATCTGCCTTGCAGATGCTGTTCGGAGTCGGTGTAAAACATGTAGGTCCCGTCCCCCCAATTTGTAGGATAAATTAAAATGAGCACGACGAAAATTGGAAGAGAAGCTCGTCCTAAAATCTCTTCGGAGGTTATCGCGCCTTACATTTATTTTTATTTATTTATATATGTAGATTGTCATGCTCCTACCATTGTCTAGGCTTTCTTGCCCTCTAGGCTATTCTAATGATACCTTAAGTATGAACCTCGAAGTCAACAGTTGTCGTTATACATATATTTTGCGCCTGACGATAAGCGTGAACTTGTTCGACTGGTTTCCACATGCTAAGTTTAAGAGTATTTTTATCGACACCCGCCTATGGAAGCAGAGGAAGAGGGAAACCCCCAATCCGCAGGTGGAAAACTATTTAAACGCCCTTGGTGTAACCAATTGACGCCAGTTGGAAGAGCGAACAAGCGACTGGCGCGCCTTTTTGGACGGCCATAACCGTTTAAGCGCCAATTAAGTAAATAGGTTTAAGAGCCAATTTCGCGACAATATCCTGCAAAAACACATTCAAAGGCACCTAGTACGTCTTCCTGGGTGCGCTACTCACTGCACCTAATAGTTCGAGGTATGCTAGCGTTGCACCTTCCCAATCTTCGGTTGATTGCTCTTTTTGTCTAGATTCTCTTTCAGCTGAGAGTATTAAAATCTAGTATCGTCCACATGACCGTTCTGTACATAACAACGATAACACATGGCGCCAGGCCCCAATTACTCCCAAAAGGTCTTTTACAGGTATAATATGCTGCTAGAGGTTTCTTTGTTTTCTCCTCTTTATTTCTTACTTTATTGGCGCTTAACCATTTTAACTAAACCGCGCCAGGGCTCAATGGCGCCAATATATATTAACATGTATTTGGCAGCCATGGTTCTAGCTCGAGTGGGAAAACCGACGTGGTTACGTCACATCCTTCGAGGGCCAGTCACTGTAGGTATAAGCACCCTAGCGTGGCGACAAAGGGCACAGCCCACTTCAGCAATACTATCCAAGACTTTCAGGGAGTGTTTTACTGATCAAGTAACAATGCTTAAAAAAAAGTAAAGTAGTAAGAACATATCTATCTTCTAAAAAAAGCGAAAATAGTCAGCCTGGAATAACAACCTAAAAGTAGATAGCGTCCGAGCGTACCCATTACTTGGTCTGTAATCTGGTAACTAAATATTTTCTACCGAAAAATAATAATAATTTATCTGATCGAATCGAATTGATATCTAAATATTGGTTACACAAAGAACATATTCTCTCCAATAATTGGTCCTTATTAACCCAGTGACTGTCCAATTATAAATTTTTCATTAATTTCCAAACTTCCGCTAGTAAAAACTTACTTTTTTCCTTTCTATTTCTTTTTAAAATTTGCTTTAATTTCTAATCTGAGGCTAATTTTACACTCGAATGAATTTGAAAAAGGAATTTTCAGTACAAACAAAAAACCTGAAACCGCTCAAAATCTGTCCATATTTTCATGAATGCACTAATGTATGTATGCCTGTGTGTGTATGTGAGAATGATTGTTCTAGTAGCTATTTCAAAGCATTTCAACTCCGTCATTAGGGACTTAACCCAATTTCACTTCTTATATAACACACAAACACATTTCGTATAAAATGTTGACTATTTTCGAGTAGCTTAGCCACATATATACACACACATACACCATCATTAGGAACTTGTTGACAAAACAATTGCATAGTAAACTTTAATCATTAAACCCGCCCTGCCACTCCTCCCACTTTTCCCACATATTCGCTTTTAAAAAGTACAGTTGCACGTGCCTGCCTTCACGTAATGGGTGTGGGGGCAAGTTGGAGTTTTGCGTGAACTCTAGAGCTGGGACTTGAAAGAAAGCGAGCAAGAGCAAATGCTCATTTGCACAAAAAGCAAACTTGTTCATTACACGCCCATTACCATTTACCGTTGTTATTACCTTTGCAAAGTTACACAACTCAAGTCGACTTTGTACGCCTCATCCCCACACACTGCTCCCCCCTGAAAACGGTTAATGAAAATCGCAAAATTTTGCAAAGGGCAAATATAATCGTTCTATTAAAGAAACAGAAAACTAAAAAACAAAATGTAAGTTGAAAGGATTTAGCTTCCGTATTCCATTAACCTCATTTTTGTATGTCGATTATTAGTTTTTTCTTCTTTCTGTTGTATTGCTTTCATTCTATTCCTGTTTTATTGTGAATTCAACCTTTTCTCTTATTGCGATAAGCTAAGTTGGGGTGGTGAAGTGGCTCTATCTAATTGTTATACATTCGTTTCTAACTCAATCGCTTTGCGTGGAAACTTCTGTTGTTTTTGTTGCAGCTCCTGTTGCATGCCACCAAGATAAGATTCGAAATATAATAAACAACCAATGTACCAACTCAAGGTGTTACGGGGGCGATCAGTAGCCATAAATACCAACATGCATCTTGAAAACGTTTTAAATTACTGCACGTATATTGGTAAGCTCCTACAACAATAACAATAGCGACGCTCTGTGCACATGTGAGGAGCTCATGGAAGTTAAATGATTCTTGTGTGTTACTCAAAACATAAATCAAATAATATTTTTTCCTCGTTTAGAAAACAAAAAACCTTCCTAGACGTCCTAACAAGATTTATTTACTTTAAAAAAGCTAATCGACCTATTGAGATCTTTGTGGAAGAAAATCAGTTAATCGATGCTGTGCTTGTAGCCTTTATTCTCACGAAAAAAAAAATGTCAAAATTTACGATATAGTGAAGAGAATAAAATACAACATGAAAATAGTGGAATAAAAAAACATCGAAGTTTGAAAAAAAAAGCGGTACATGTTTACCTTTTTAATTGATTGTGGCCAATATTATCAGGACAACACATCAACACGCGAGAGCCCAAGAGTATTCCAATGCTTAGTACGCTTTAAAAAATTAAGAGTACTTTTTTCTTAATTGAAATCATTTCTGACTCCATTAAGCGTTATGCAACATTCATTCCTCATTAAAGCCCTCAATGAACCCAAATTCATTTTAGTCATTTACGTTCAGAAAAATTACTTCGAATTCAACAAATTTGCAACGTTTTTGATGCATTTGAAATTTGAATCCTGCTGGAAGCCTAGCCCCATAGAAGTGGCAATGGCCACAATCGCAGTTTTTTCTAAAAAAATCATAGGACAATACTTCAGAATGGATAAATAAAATATCAAACTGTTGCCCACAATAGCGCTAACAATTGTCGTGAAAGTAGCGACATAATTGAAAAGCTCTGTAGGAAGAAAAATGATGACCTTTTCGCAAATTGATATTCACAATAAAAGAAAAAGTATTTTAATTGGAAATTAAACCCTTTTACGCAAGAAAATAGCCTCTTTTATACCTTTCAACAAAATGAAACTATATATTAAGTTTGGTCCGATTACCGAAAGCTGTAAATCCTTAAAAGAGAATAGACAAACTCACACAATAAGTATGTTGAAATGATGAAGATGACGTTGAGTTGATTTAGCCAGGTCCGTCTAGTCGTTTGAATGTATTTGAGATTTATCGAAAATATCGCTTATATCTGTTCTTTATATAATATATATTTTATACAAGTTATTGTTTAGCCATTACGAGCTTTTGAAATTTTATCTAATCATTGCAAGCTAGAATTTCGGCTTACGGCACAGCCGAAGATTTTTTTATCTTTTATTCACTCTATCCTCTGCCTTTCTCTTTTTCTGCTTCTCTTTCTCCCTCTCCGTCTTTTCCCTCACTTCTTTTCTGCTCCATCTATCCATATCTCTCTACCCTCGTCTAATTGTAACTCTATCTCTTTCTACTTCCCTCTTTTATCATCTCTCTAGTTATTTTTGTTCTTCTCATCCCTTTTTCCCGGTCCCGGTCCCAGTCCCACCCCAAGCCCAAGTCCCAGTCCCAGTCGGTCCCTGATCCATTTCCCGAAAATAAAGATTTTAACTGGGAAACAATTATTTTGGTACTCTTAAAAGCATTCTGGTCCGTTTTTTGGTAAGGAGAAAATTATGTGAGCACTATCTGCATATACGAAAGAGGAGTAACAGCAGGTATAACAAGTAAAGGTGTCTAAGTTCGGGTGCAACCGAGCATTATATACTCAGCGTGAGCTTCAGTTGCACTTTTCATTTCAGATAAATAACTTTTATACATAACACGTGGCACCGCCCGTTTAAAAAAAAAAATGTCTCCCCATTTCCTCTTACAATAAAACTTGATAAGTGAAATATCATTGATTCAAAACTATTTTTTGCTAAGTTATAGCTTATTATTGTAGTCTACGACCCTTTTAAACTTGTTTTATGTATATCTAAGCTGCCGTGGTCTTTAACCGATCCCATCCATTTTTACTAGAAATATTTTCTGCTATAAGGAAAATATGTGTACACAATTTCATTACGATATGTTATGGCTCCCGAAACATAGAAAATTACTTAGTCATAAAAGGGGCGGTGGCGCTCCCATTTTCAAAAATTTTAGTGTTTTCCAATTTAATGCTATAATTCAATTTAGAAAGGAAACTTCTATTGATACAAAGCTCTTTTCCGCCAAGATATAGCTTATTTTATTCGTCCACACCCTTTTAAAAATCTTTTATATAAAAGTGGGCGTGGTCCTTAACCGATTTCGTAAATTTTTTTTCAAAGCATTCCTTATAGTAAAGGCAACCTCTCTGCCGAATTTTGTTACGATAGGTTTAACGATTTTTGATTTATGATTAATAATATTTATAAAATTGATTTTATCACAAATAGGCGGTGCCACGCCCATTTTAAAAAAATTTTTCAAGTTTTTATCAAGAGTCTCAATATCAGTCCACACGTCAAATTTCAACATTCTAGGTGTATTATTTACTGAATAATCAGGTTTTTTGTGTTTTCCAAAATGTTATATATATAAAAAGTGGGCGTGGCTACCAACCGACTTCGCTCATTTTCAATACCAATCTATTCTGGGTCCAGATAAGCTCGTGTACCAAATTTGGTGGAGATATCTCAATATTTACTCAAGTTATCGTGTTAACGGACAGACGGACGGACGGGCATGGCTCAATGAAATTTTTTTTCGACACTGATGATTTTGATATATAGAAGTCTATACCTATCTTGATTCCTTTATACCTGCACAACCAACCGTTATCCAATCAAATTTAAAACAGCCAAAGCAGCAGGAATAATATCAGCCAAATTAGTTCTATTATCTATAATATTAATAAATTGAGAATTTAAAAAAATTTTGTTAATATGGTAACGAATTTACTTCAAATCCTCTTATTTGCCCTTCTGCTAAGTTCGAATCACCAAACTGTTGAATAAATAACTCCAATATTGAATAATGGAAAAATGGCCTTTATTAAAGTACTTCACAATAACACTCAAACTGTGCAACGCATAGCTTGCTTAATAACCAAACTGATTGATAGCTCAAATGAAACTGTACTATTCAAAATAATACTGCTCTTGCTCGCTAGATAGCGTCTTAGTCGAAACTGCTTGACAACTCAAATCAAACTGAATTACAGCGCCTCTACATCTGTTGCCTTTTATACCCTTTGGTTTCCTCGTTCGCATTTTTCCAGAATGTACTAGCATTGTCCATGAGCTCTCAAACTTCTCAGCTATAACTAAAATTGCACAATTTTATACATCTTTTAGGCGCTTCCAGAATCTACTAGTCCAGTAGCTCTCAAACTTCTCAGATATATACATGTGTTTGCGCATTGACTCTCCGCTGCTCGTATTCGTACATGGTACATATGTGTAGACGCAATTATTTATTCGTTTAGGTAGATACATAAAGATTGAATTATTGATGTGAATGTTTGTAGTTTACAGTCTCTCGCGCGCACATAGGCGTATAAGTAAATGCATCTGTGTGTGACATCTCTCTGGGCTGCCTTATATATGTGTATACTTGATTTGATTATTAACGTAAATACTGCTTGGCATGGCCTTAGCATCGCCTTAGTGATGGGATAACTTAGTGATGCTAATATCCGTGACAATACTCATAAATTCCTTAAAGTTAGTAAAAATTTCTCAATCTTGCGTAAGGTACATTGATTTACCTGTGCTAAGTACAAATCTTCTTTCATTATAAGAACAAGTTTCTGAATAACTGCGTTTGCTCCTTAAAAATAGGAAATATATAGTCAAATACCACATTTCCCTGAATATAGGAGAATTATTTTTATGGGTGTATATGAGAAGAATTTCTTTGCTTTAAGCTGCTGGTTATGTGTGCGGAATGTTCTTCGTTGCCTTGTACATAATTGTGGCTGCTTGATGTTTTTGTTGTTGTGATTATTTACTAACATAGTGCCTAGCATAGTGATGCTAATATTCGCCACAATATTATTGAGAATATTTGTGCCAAGTAGATTAAAACCCAATTCTGGATGTCACTTTATAAGGTCAACAAGATTTTTCTCGTTGTCACTTTGTTTTTGTTTTTTTATAAACGTCTGCAAAATTTCTGCTAAAAAATGTGTTTAAAATAATTTTAAAGCTGCTTTTTCCAAACAACTGTCAAACCTTAAAAACGAAATATGTACAAAAAAGAAGTTCAGTAAAAATGGAACTCATAGAACTTTAAAATAAGGTTTAATGGGTTGTCCTATTTTAATTGAACTTTTTCCTGTAACTATTTTTTTCTTATATGTTTATAAGTTTTCATTTTATTCACTCTTAAAATATCAAATATCCATTCTTCATTGCCGGCCGTTCATTTATGGTATCTATTTAAATATCTAATCGTGGAACTGGACCTTAAACCCTTCGTAGATTTTCTTAATATCACATGCTCATATTCTTTTAACTATTGCTAGTTGCTCAATCGACACGACAACGCCAATGTTCAATTTGTTGTTGGGTTTGCTGTGATTATGAGATTTTTATCAATTTCCTTTTAAAACAGCATTCCTGCAGTTCTTAACGTCCAAAGCCACTTCCACAAAGATCGTTTCACTGGGAAGCGATAAAACTGTAGAGTTTGAGTTAGAGTTGTTGTAATTTTGTTTACCAATTTTTGTCAATGCGACAGCATTTCTGTAGAAGCAGCACAACATTAACCTTGTCTTTTACTTACTTACTCCTCCGTAACATTTGATTTTACACTTGTGTGTGTTTGTGTATGGCTCAATGGGCCGCCGCAGCTTATCTCGTCTTATTGATTAAGTATTTACCTCCTTTAAACCGATTGTGCAGCTGAAACAGTTTGAGAAAAGGTAAAAAAAGACAACGGCGCGCCGGCTGGAAACCAAATCGGCATCCCGCGATTTTCAGTGTCGAAACGACCTAACGACCGTAACCAATCACCGTACAAACCTACACACTTGGCCACAAAATATACGTGCATACACACAAGAAGACCATCGCATGTTCATATGTTGTGTGTATATACATATATATGTATATCAATATTTTTAACTAAAGGATAATATATAGAGACATGTTATTGCCGTATCGATTTCTCATGTTCTTGAAGTGATTGTCTTGACAATGAAATGGTGTTTTGATTCGTGTTTTGTTTTCGATATTTTCCCAGTCTCTGTTATTGGTTTTATTTTTTCCATATGTCCGCTGGTAGCAAAGGTTTCAAATTCTTATTTTGTTTTTATCGTATTTATCGTGTATGTTGGTAGCACTGCTTGTTTATACGATGATAAATTGATAAGGTAATCTATTCATGGAATGTGTATGTAAGTGTGTAATTTTTTAATGTATCGGCAGATAAAACCAATTATGTAAATTTCATGATATTCAGTTATTTGGGTACTTTGTATTCATGTTGAAAAAATTCACCGGGTCTTCCTTCGCTACACTCTTCACTTCGCTAAATAAAAAGCTGTTGGGTTTTTCTTAAAACGTTATAAATTTTAAATTTTTAATTTCTCCTTTAGTTGTCCATGATTTTACAAAATTCACGTTGCACAGAAAACTTGGTTGAGTAAATTAACTTTAAAAAACAACTTTGGCTGATCATATAAAAAATATATATTATAATTGTATATACATATATATATGCTTATGGCACGTTAAAATAGGAGCGCGTCCGCGATTGCCGATTGATAGTGCTAGTGCGCACGGCTGCGCATAGGAATTGCCGCCGTCTAATGGGGATGGAGGCGGCTTAAACATCCTGCCCGCCCTGCAGGGAGGTGCTTTTAAGGACCTTCTGCAGTTCCTGCAAGGCGCGGATGGTGGTATTTGAGGCGCGACTGGCTATATTACGTCGTTGGCAGGCCTTGTGGGGTGCGCGTGATCGTGCGCTTGGCCATATGTTCCGGTTTGGGGGTTGCCGCTGGTTTCTTCGATCTATCCGCTGCGCGTGGTAGTGGAGGCAGAGCCGACACTGAAGGCAGCTGTCGGTCTCTGCCGTGGGAGCCAGATGGGTGTCGTCCTGGAAGTATAAGAGCAGACAGAGAAACGAGAAGTAGTTGGATACAGCGGATGATAAACGGAAAGATAATTCGACAGGGGAAACGTATATAAGTTAGAGCGCTGTGCTCGAAGGGTGCTCCATTGGAAGGAAGCACAGTTTAACTAAGGGGCGTATAACAAGCCCATTTTGGGTGCGAACCTCTACAACCCGAACATGGTTGTCAGGTCCGAGGCGAACGTTCTCGATTCGTCCCAGACGCCACTCGGTGGGTGGGAGTGAATCTTCTTTAATTACGACGAGGTCGCCTGGTTGAGGATTTCGCCGTGGCGTTTGCCTTTTATAGCGTTTCTGAAGGTCCTTCAGATAATCCTCTTTCCAGCGTCGACTGAATTGGTGATGAAGCGATTTGAGCTTTTCCCATCGATTTATCCAGGAGAGGTCTTCCGCGTTCGGCTCAGGAATGGCTAATAGCGGTGCACCTCGAAGGAAGTGACCCGGAGTGAGCGCTGTGAAGTCAGCTGGGTCCTGGGATAGTGAGGTTAGAGGCCTCGAATTGAGAACTGCTTCAATACGCACCAACAGCGTCGTGAATTCTTCGAATGTAAACTTGTGGGATGCAGCGGTTTTTTTGAAGTGGGTTTTAAAACTTTTTACTGCGGATTCCCACAAGCCGGCCATATTAGGGGCGCTGGGTGGAAAATATTGCCAGTTTATTCCCTGGGGGGCATATTTCTGCACAATGTCCGCAGAGCATTCGTTAAGAAATTTAACGAAGTCGCGTTCGAGTGCGCGCTGAGCGCCAATGAACGTTTTACCATTGTCGCTCATCATTTTTGAGGGATAACCTCGTCTGCCAACGAATCGGGCGAATGCTGCGCGAAAGGTTTCGGTGGTAAGGTCGGAGCATAGCTCGAGGTGTACTGCCTTTGTGGAAAAACAGACGAATACAGCCACGTACCCTTTTATGATAGTGGTCGACCTCAGAACCGATGCTTTTATTTGGAATGGACCTGCAAAGTCTACTCCTGTTGTGGAAAAGGGGAGTGAGAAATTGCAGCGCTCAGGTGGTAGAGCTGCCATTATTTGCGTGCGCGTTTTCTGTTTGAAAAGCGTGCAAGATTTGCATTGAAAAATGCATTTCTTAATAAGAGGCTTTAGTTTTGGTACGTAGTACTCTTGCCTCACCATTTGGAGCATTAACCGCATTTCTGCATGAAGAAGCAGGCGGTGTAAAAACTCCAGATACAACTGGCAGAGCCTTGAATCCGGAGGAAGGATTACTGGATGCTTCTCGTTGTATTGCATTGTAGAATGTTTCAATCTTCCACCGATACGTAGGAGCCCGTATCCATCCAGAAATGGGTCAAGAGCCAGAAGGGAACTCTTTTTGCTTATTGGCATATTGTTTTGTAAGGTGCTCTTTTCCGCCCAGAAATGGCGAGATTGTGCCATTGCCACAAGCCACGTTTTCACATGTTGCAACTCTTTGTACGTCAAGTGGGGATTATGTGTTGTTGCCACCGATTTGGATTCGTTGCAGGCATTGTTCGCAAAGCGGAACACGTATGCAATCACACGGAGAGCTCGAGAGTATGAGGAGAAACGTTGAAGAATGTCGTCCTCTTCCTCGAGTGCGTGATATGCTTCGACCTTGCGTTTCTCGGGTGGAGAAGCGCTACCTGCTTTCGGCTTTAACCATGCCGAAATGTGGCAAGAAAGCCATTGTGGTCCGTGCCACCAAAGTGAAGAGCCTATCAAATCATGCGGCTTGCAACCACGTGTGCCAAGATCAGCAGGGTTGTCTTGGATAGATACATGGCGCCAGGTGCCGCTGGGAAGATATTCTCGAATTTGAGAGGTACGGTTGGCCACATAAGTCTTCCAGGTCGATGGAGATTTTTCTAGCCAGGATAGTACAATCTCAGAATCTGACCATAAGAATGTGTTGCATGCTTGTAAGTCGAGCTGTTTTCGAACAGTTGAAGCCAGTTTTGCGAGTAGGACTGCACCACATAGCTCTAAGCGGGGTAAGCTTACAGTTTTTATGGGGGCAACTTTGCCTTTCGCAACCAAAAGAGAAGATTTTATTTGGTTGCCCACATGTGTGCGGATGTAAATCGCTACGCAATATGCTTTTTCCGAGGCATCACAGAACCCGTGGATTTGGGTGTCTTGCCCTGGAACGACATTAACCCATCGAGGGATTTCGATGTGGCAAATGGCTGGCAGATTTTCTGCGAAATGTTGCCATTTTGATAATGTTGCGGGTTTGGCGCTTTCATCCCAATCGCTGCCATCCAGCCAGATTTCTTGGAGAAGCATCTTGGCCTGGATCATAACTGGCGGCAGCCATCCTGCCGGGTCAAAAAGTTTTGCAATTTTGGGTGTGTTCCGGCAGAATGGTGTATGAAAATTTGTCCGTGAGCGCGTTCCATCGAATGCCAAGAGTTTTGGTATTGGAAGTGCTCTCAAATTTTAAGAAGTTGGATTCTAGAAGATCCTCCTTCGGAAACTCTTCTAATATGGCCGGGTGATTAGCCGGTAGTTTCTTTAGTATGAAACCAGCTGATTTTAGGGCGTTTATCACTTGAACGAGTGATTCAGTGGCGTTATCGATGGTATGATTTCCGGATAGGATGTCGTCGACATACGTTTGCGTCTTGAGAATTGTTGCAGCCAACGGGAATGTCGCTTTCGTGTCATCGGATAGTTGATGCAACGTACGAATAGCGAGACATGGTGCACAATTGACGCCGAATGTAACCGTTTTTAGATTGCAATCGCCAACATTGGAGTTGGCCGATTTGCGAAATAGGATTCGCTGAAAATCTTTGTCGTCCTCGTGTATAAGGATCTGACGGTACATTTTTCCAATGTCTCCATTGAACACATACTTATGCATGCGCCACTGTAAACAAAAATGATTCTGTAAATCGTGATACAGGCCCACTGTACTCGAGTCTCTTCACAGCATTCCAGTAAACTTAGATTGTTCCATATATTGTTATTACATATTACATACATATGTACATAATTACTTTTGTATTTTGTTGTTGTTTAAACTCTCTTTTTATTATTTTCGCATTGCATTAGCTTTTACAAAAATTTTGAATGTTTGATTTGCATAGGCATACTTTGTTTATATTTGTAGACAATGGTTAGTTGATAACTAGCAACTGATGATGACACGTCACGAGTGTCGAAACAATTGTTTTGCCAAATAAAGCAAACATATATATATATATAAACGACTATAAGGAGTTTCAATTTTAATTCTTTACTGTAGAATTAGTAGCATGAGATCTGGTTGCAGAGTTGGACCAGTGTATAGCACGTCATTCAGGGATTTTCCTGACCCAGATTTTTTAGAGGCGTTGAAAACCACACGAACTTTGGTGGTGACCTTATCTGGTTTGACTACCGCATGATGTGGCAAGTAAAATGAGAAGACCTTGCCATTCGAAGTTATTTCGCATGGGTCGGTAGATTCCATGTGATCAAGGTCGAGAAATTCTAACTCCCCTTTTTCTAAAGCGATAGCTCCATGCTGAAAAACTGCTGCAGAGCAGCCGGGCGGGATTTGCCGAGGGAGAGTTTTTCAGGAAACTCTTCCTTGAATGGGAGTCGCACAATGTATCGACCGTTTGGTGCACGTGTCGTTGTTGTTGCGTAAATCTGCTCACACGCTTGATCCTCGGGGGATATCTGTGGAGGTTGTGGAATTTCCTCCCCCTCCCCAAATTTTCTCAGTTGAGAACTGAGTGTCTCGTTTGACGCTTGGACTTGTGTCGAGAATGACACAACATTTTCAGTTATTGGACCACTGAGAATCCAACCAAAAATAGTTTGTTGCGCAAGTATGCTACCGCACACCTTTTTTATACCTTCCAGCAGAATTTGTGGAAGTATGTCGCTGCCAAGGACCATGTCAGTCTGACCCGGTATGTGGCAACTGGGATCAGCGAGCTCAAGGAGTTTGAACTGCTGCCAGATTTTGCGACTAATGGTGGATGTTGGTAGATTTTTTGTTAGTTGCGGCAACACAATGGCATGAGCCTTTATCCTTTTCATGGCCTTGGATGCAACCAGTGTCAAAGGACAAAGCTTGGAGGACTTTTGTACGACTTGTCCACCCATGCCAGAGATTTCGAACTTTGAATGTTCGAATGGAAGTTTCAACCGTTTTTGAACTTTCGAGGAAATGAAAGTTCTTTCCGAGCCCTGATCAATAAGGGCTCTCAGTTGAAATAATTCCCCTTCGTGTTCGACTGCGACCATAGCAGTAGGAAGGAGAATTTGGTTATCATTGGCTGCATGCAATGATTGAACCGGTGCGTGTTTTGAACAACACGGTAGCTCGCTAGAATCGGAGCTATTCTGCGTTTGTCGAACGGGAGGTGTTGACTCAGCAGTTGTGTGCTGCACGTTTGGTGCGTTCGTTCGCGGGGTGGAACGTTGAGCTTGTGGGCTCACATGCAACAGCGTGTGATGCCGTTGATGACATGTCGAACATGACCACTTGCTCGTGCACTCATTGATGATATGAGTGCTGCTAAGGCAGTTTGTGCACAGCTTAGCTTGTTTTACGAATTTTGTCCGGTTTTGCACAGACATTCGCTTGAATTGTGGACAGAATCTAATAAGGTGCGGGGAGTTGCAACATTGGCAAGTTTCCTTTTTAGATTCTGCCACAAGGGTTTGCGTCCTGTTGAAGGACCTGTTTTGCGCAGAATTTTGATGAGCGACTGGTTTTTGTTTGCTTGGTTGAAGCCTATGGACCCTTTCAACGACTTCATATCTCGAGGTGAGAAAGTCGTTCATTTGTGACCATGAGGGTAGATCTCTTCGAGAAGAGAGAGATTGTTCCCAAAGTG